>NC_080737.1:12479523-12579523 GCF_019097595.1 Hemibagrus wyckioides | reverse complement strand
AGACAGGAGGCAAAGAGGAAGGCCAAAGAGGAGGTATATGGATGGAATAAATGAGGATATGAAGTTAGTGGGTGTAAGTGTTGAGGATGCAGAAGAGAGGGATAGGTGGAGAGAGATGATTCACTGTGGCGACCCCTGAAGGGAGAAGCAGAAAGAAGAAGTGGGCCAAGAAGTGTTGTTCCTGTACTTATATTTCTTCTACACACCATGTCAGGAGACAAACATCATTTGTAGCACTACTATATATATTTTTTTACAATGTTTAGCGTACCCCGTGCCTCGCTCTTGTCTTTGTCAAGCTGGGAAGCCGTGAGCCGTGTGTGCTCTCTAACAGTTTCATTACATTCACAGTTGTGCTTGAAAGACGAACAGAAGGACAGAAATAGCGAGCCAGTGAGAAATGCTGGTATGGAACCGCCGAAAGAGAGCATTGTTCTCATCTTTCCCGTCTTTACATCTCTGTAGAGATTTCTCTCTCGCGAGGCTCGTTTTTTTTAACAGGTCAGCAAAAGGAGAAGAGGTGCACTGATCTCTTTTTTTTAACCTGGTGTCTGTACAGAAATAAGATGTGTAGTGAGGCTTTTGTTCAGCTGAGTGTTATATAGAAAATGAAATAGATAGCGGAAGACACTTTTTTCATTAAAAAAGCACAGCCTTTGACAACTAGAAAGACCGATTTTTAGCTGTGTTATGAAGAATGTCCGTCTATGAATTCATGCGAAGACATGAGACAAAAGACTAAAAGCGCTTTTAAAACAGAAAAAAATAATCAAGACTTTATGGTAAAAATCAATAAAATCAATACTACTAATAATAATCAATATCAATAATTCAATAATCAACACTTATATAGCAACCTAGACGTGTTTTACAGTCTGTACTATAACCACAGGATGTGTAATGTCTTCATCATCATCATCTTCTTCTTCTTCTAAAAGATTGATCAGAAAATAACAGACATGTAGAGAACATGCAAAACTCTCCACAGACAGTAACCCATGCACAGGATGGATCCAGAGACGATGGAGATGATGTGAGACACCAAACAAGCCTTTTCATCACTGACCAACATACAGAGACATTATATGTGATTATAATGTATACAGTATATGATTATAATGATTCTGTTCTGTGTCTTCCAGGAAGAACTCCAGACCAAGCTGAACCTGACACAGAGTCAGCCTGACCAACTGTAGGAGCACACACTCGTGGAGGAAGAGTCAAACTCTTGCAGCTCATAGCCACTGCTCTGTATATAATGCACTGTGATATTCTTTTAATATGTTTTAATAACATTTTTATGGGTGTCTATATGAAGAATAATTGATATGTTTTTTAATAGCACTGGTTTCGGTGTCTATTTCAAGAGCATTTATGTACAGTACAATTATGACAAATGGTACTTTTGGCACTGTCTGGCACTGAACTTTAATTCGCAGAACACACTGTAGCTTACAAACATGGCTGACAGTGCTAACCACACACACACACACACACACACACACACACACACTGTTTAAAAGTGCTCAGTGTATCTTGCCAAGCCTTTTGTCTTTTTATTGCTATATATATATTTTTTTTACACCTTTTTTTTTTTTTTACTGTTTTGTTTATATTCTTGGCTGACCACTTGAATTGCCTTTTTTACTTTGATTCAATAACTGTCTTTTGTAGCTGAATGATTAAATAGTGGATCTGCAATTACATCAGTCTCAGTCTGCATGGTGTGTTACAGTCTACGATACTGTAGTAGCTTTAATCCCACAAACTGTAGCAACAAACCAGGTTCTCAAACTATATTTCATATCCTGAATTAAGAACTTCTGTGACTAGCGGTTCACTCTGGCCGTCAATTATTTAGCATGTATACGGACATGTGTAAGGGGAAAGCTTGAATAACGGGATGCTGTAAATGACTGATGGAGCTTGATGGACTAGGAAACAACCCTAAGTATAAGGTGTGCTCAAACACCACTGATTAAACCTCACTTTTCCGGTTTAGAAATACACACAAGCACACACACAAACACACACACACACACACATCACAATGGTATGCAACAATATCATCAGTTTTGTCCTAACCTGAACCTGATCTGTTGTGAGATGGATCCTGAGATATACAGATAAACAGTACAAACTGGGCTGGACAATACACAGAGACTGAGGGACTGGAACCAGATTATCAAAGATAATAATAATAAAAAAAAAGAGGCTTGGTAACATCAGCAAACACAAAACACAAGCAAACGGAGCAAGCATTTGACTGGTGTGTGTGTGTGTGTGTTTTCCTTTTAAAGTGAGGCTGTGAATGTTGGTGTGATTGCAATCAGATGGGTCTTGTTAAATGTCCAGTGACTGTGAACAGTGAAGTGTGTGTGCTTTCTGGGAAGTGCAGTCCAGTCTTCTTAGGGAGCTGCGTTGATGTGACATGGCCAGAGATAACGCTGTAAATTCCTCAGGCGGTGCGAGAGATGTGTTCTGATAGCGCAAAAATGTAAACCACTGAAGCAATGACAAGTGTTTTAATGGCAAAACACATTTAAAGGGTGCTTCGTTTTAAATGAGATTTGAAATTTAGATCCACCTTGTGTCATTTTGCATCCAAGCTGTGAGTACAATATCTATATGATATCTGGGACACAGTTTCATCAAGGCTCATTTGTGGTTATTTATCATTTCCAGTTTGATCCTGAGCTCAGGTTACTGTCCCTATGGTCTTTTGCGTGTTACCCATGTGTCTATGAGGTTTCCTTCAGGTTCTCTGGTTTCCTCCAACCTCCCAAAAACATGGCAGGAGATGGACCGGCTGCATTAATTTGCGTTTGCAAGTGTAAATATATGTGCAGGAAGAGGTGTCGCATTCATCTAGGGTGAATTCCTGGGATAGGCTTCGGATCCTCCGTGCTTACTGAAGATGAATGAATTTGTCACTGTGTGCTGGCAGAGCTACATGAGTATGTGAGCCAGCTGAAGTAAAAAAAGAAGAAAAGAAAAGAAGAAGCAGCAGCACAGGGCTATTACTCATTTGGTATTAATGAGCTCTGGTCAGGTGAATAATGTGTTTACTGAGAGGAATTTATACAGAGATTTATGCATTTATACAAACTCATGCACCCTAGCAGGCACGTTTCTGTGCTTCCTTCCAGGTTGCAATGCCTTTAGAGGAAGTTTTCAATAAATTTTGCCTGCCTCCAAGATTAGGTCTCCTTCCAAGGTCAATGCAGTGTCCTTGGCTTTTACAGGTAAACAGAGCTCAGATGAGTCATTAAGGCAACATTTTCTTGGCCAATAAACCTTGATTCCTGATGTGAATATTATATGATCATGGGTATCATACATCTGATTATCAGCACTCACCTGCAGACAGACTGAAAGATGAATCACCAACATTATGACCACCTGCCTAATATTGTGTTCGTCCCCCTTTCTCAGCCATAACAGCCCTGACCCTTGAGGCATGGACTCCACTAGATCCCTGAAGGTGTGCTGTAGTATCTGGCACCAAGATGTTAGCAGCAGATCCTTAAAGTTCTGTAAGTTGCAAAGTGAGGCCTCCATGGATAGGACTTGTTTGTCCAGCACATCCCACAGATGCTTGATTGGATTGAGATCTGGGGAATGTGGAGACTAAGTCAACACCTCAAACTCGTTGTTGTGCTCATCAAACCATTCCTGGACCTTTGTGGCACGGCGCATTATCCTGCTGAAAGAGGCCACAGCCATCAGGGAATACTGTTTCCATGAAAGAGTGTACATGGTCTGCAACAACGCTTAGGTAGGTGGGACATGTCAAAGTAACATCCACATGGATGGCAGGACCCAAGGTTTCCCAGCAGAACATTGCCCAAAGCATGACACTGCTTGCACCGGCTTGCCTCCTTCCCATCCTGGTGCCATGTGTTTCATAGGAAAGTGATGCACATGCACCTGGTTATCCACGTGATGTAAAAAAAAATGTGATTCATCAGACCAGGCCACCTTCTTCCGTTGCTCTGTGGTCCAGTTCTGATGCTCACGTGCCCATTGTTGTCGCTTTCGATGGTGCACAGGGGTCAGCATGGGCACCCTGACTGGTCTATGGCTATTCAGCCCCGTATGCAACAAACTGAGATTCACTGTGTATTCTGACACCTTTCTATCAGAACCAGCATTAACTTCTTCAGCAATCTGATCAACAGTTGCTCGTCTGTTGGATCAGATCACACGGGCCAGCCTTCGATCCCCTCATGCATCAATGAGCCTTGGCCGCCCATGACCCTGTCGCCGGTTCACCACTGTTCTTTTCTTGGAGCACTTTTGATAGATACTGACCACTGCAGCCCGGGAACACCCCACAAGAGCTGCAGTTTTGGAGATGCTCTGATCCAGTCGTCTAGCCATCACAATTTGGCCCTTCATCAAACTCGCTCAAATCCTTACACTTGTCCATTTTTCGTGCTTCTAACATCAACTTTGAGGACAAAATGTTCACTTGCTGCCTAATATATCCCACCCACTAACAGGTGCCATGATGAGGAGATCGTCAGTGTTATTCACGTCACCTGTTAGTGATCATAATGTTATGCCTGATCTGTGTACATATTTATTTTTACCTCGTTGCCACTCAACTTTCCCTCAAATGGGAAAACCTCTGTAATGGCAAAATGTCACCACTAGATGGCAGCTCAATGTCACTTTAAGGTCAGCAGCATCCTGCACACAGACACTGGACAGTACAAAGACACAATAAACACAGAAAATGCGGGAATGTTCTTCGTTTACAAACCATTGTAAATACTGATGTGATTCATTTTTTTTGTGTCTTAATGACTTTTTAATGTCTCTCCTTTGCAGGTCTGCACAATCCAGCTCATTAACTCGCCCGATAAAGTCAATTAAAAATCTGTTCTCAGGTTAGTGATAAGATTTTGCACATTATGCAGTTACCTGAAATGAAAAATGGCAGGAAACTGAATGAAAAATGTGAGGTTATGGAGTATAAGGGAGGAATTTTCAAGCGTTTTATTAACGTAAAAATAAATTCTACTGCCTCAGAACAGATGTATATCATGAACATTATTGAAATACGTAAAACCCAACAATATTCTGACTATTTATTAGAAACAGTTTTCTAATATTCCTGACCTTCACATAGACCTTGTTAAGCCTTTACATAGAGCTCAGGTCCAAGTCGACTTTATATTTTATTATTTATTTATTTATATTTATACTTGATTGTGAGTCATCCGGGTTTGGAGTATCCCTTGTGTTTAAAGCTTTGTATTGTTTTGTTCACTATTTGGCAATGTACTCTTTATGGACATATTGACTTTGGGTGGCTGACACAACGAATAATATTTAATTATTATGAATTATTTATTATAAAACTGTTCATACCTGTGGAAGGTAGAAGCAATTACGTCACAAAGGTCATGTGACAGAGTAATTTTTTATTTGCTATGTTTGCACTTTGCTCAAAATGTCATAAAGATACCAAGAGGGTATATACAGTGTACCAAAAGTACACTTTTCTTGCTCAGTAAAGAAAATGAGCAAGCAAAAGTTTCACATTTCACAATAAGTAAAGTTTTTGAATGGTTTCTTCTGACCCAAAAAGAACACAAGGGTTAAATCCATTAAAGTCATGTGATCAGTCAAAAGCTCAATAATTGAATAATGATGTGTTTTGATTTTCTTCAACAATAAATAAGGGATTCTTTGAAAACCACTGATCTAAGAACAAGGTTAATTTCAGGTTCCGTATATTTTTATGCATCTACAGTCAATTTCTTATCAAATTGTCATTCTCTGAATTGGAACGGACTTAATAACCTGGATTTTTATCACTTCTTTTCTGGATGTTGGTGTGTGTTTGATTGTATCTTCGAACCAGTGCATCCCCTGCCCCCAAATCCATACCCTTTAGGTAAGAAAGGCCCAAATGCAGTGTATTAAGTCTCATCAATCCCATCCTGGAGCAAGCTGTCCTCCAAAACTGCATGGAACTGACAGCAGTTCAGGGTCAGCTTGTCATCATACGCGACTCAACACCTAAAGCTATTTCAACGGAAACCTGAAAAATTCAAGAGCAAGGTTTAGGATTAGCTCTCAGGCCAAACCCATATCAAGTGAGACATTAATCGTTGTTTTCGACTGACTCAGGAAACAGGTTCCTTTGCTGTTTTGTTCGCTTCAATAGCACAGAATATTTTCTTCTTTATGTAACCCATCAGTCCATTGTTCTAGTCTTTAAGTTTCCTCCAAACATGGCACTCACACTCCATTATGCCAAAAGGTCAAGGTCACCCACTCAAATTCACTTGTTTGTTTGCGTTTCTCTGTAACGCACTTCCACCTCTTCTCTCCATCCCGGTTCTTCTCCTTCGCCTGTTTTTCTGACCCAGAATTTTCCGAACGTTCTCACCCAGGGACTGTGAGTAAGAGGATAGCTATGTAACTATTGCCTGCGAACACACTCATGAGCACGCATGTTAAAGATTCCCGGACAACATTCCACTTGGCTAGGAGTTTGACCTGTAATCACAACACAATGGGCATTGTGTACCTCTGCTCTGTCTGAGGACTTTATCTAGACGCTTATGCGTTTCCCTCCTGGACCGGGCAGGAAGCTGTCACAATGGCTAATAAATTCAGAGCACCGATCAATGAAAGGGAGCGAGCCAAGCCAAAGGAGGGAAGAAAAGGACATGGTGAATGTTTATGTAGGAATAGTGTGCATTCCACAAGCACACACGCGAGCATGAACACATACGGAACATACGCGACTACATTCCCAAAAGTTATGCTCATGCCTTAAAATCAAAAGTTTGTGCATTTTGTTCCATAGTGCGCGCATTTGTCTGCTGTCTGTTGTGCATATTTCTACACACTCTGGTGTCTCTGTATTTTAATCAGTTGTTACTATGATGGCTTTGCACTTGAACTACGTTACCCATCATCCCCTACACGCTTCCTTCTCACGTCTCCCAGTCGCCCTCACCTGTGTCCCGATTCACCATAATACAATGGTGCCTTCAAGCCATGTTGGAATTACGGTGCTTAAGAGTTGAACACACATGAACACCAACACAAAGTCGTAATTACGAGTGGGATTTTTTCCGAGTTGGTGGCGTATCAACAAGAAAACATGGTGGAATCTACGGATTTAGTTAAAGTGGAAGGTAAATTTGTTGCGATTATGTATTTGGTTTATGCAGCAAGTTTGTGAAATACAAGCAAATTGGTTAACATGTAAAGACATAGGAGAGAAATGGTTTCATAAATTGATTAAAAGCATAAAATTGCAAAACACACCTGATGCACAGTTTTCTTCGTTCTTTATTTTTTAGAAGTCGAGTTTTAAACACGTTGCTGTAGTTAATTAAGAGAAGGTACACCGAAGTGAGTTAATCGTACCTGATGTCGTAATTACGACTTCCCAACTTATAAATACGAATGCCCCACAGTAGCTTCTTGTGTTTCAGGCTTATTTTTGTCATGATTCTTTTGTTGTTGTTTGTTGCTTCGCCTTCTGCAGCCTTGCTCACAGTCTGTTTCACTATTTTGCTTTATACTCTCGCATTTCTTTCGTTTCTTTTACATTTTTCTGAAATAAATATCTGCCCTGGCATTTGCTGCACTAGCATGATATTATAGCAAAATAATTACCACCTGGATGGTGTGACGGGGCTTGAGATGAAGCAGACGGCTGCTACCACACGAAGAATAAGGTCTTTATTACTTTTTACTTTTTAAGTTTATGTTATAGCAATTATAAACAGTCATTCCTTCAGCTCTCTCTTCCTTTTTTTCTCTTTCGTAAAGTTAATAAGACATAAAAAACGCAGCAAGTGGGAAACGTCAGACCCCTCCATCTTGAAGAGTTCCTTCACTGACACTGATGACTCCTTCCAAAAATGTTCAGAAAATTTACTCACAGTCACACACAATTGATAGAAGCCATTATAGAAACAACAAACTATTATACAACAGTTTGATATTTCCGGTCCAGTAATTTGATTGGTCAAGCAGTATTCCAATTGATCCAGTGGTGTGTCTGTTTTTCCTCTAACCACAGTGGGACATGTTTCTGTGTTTCCATGTAAAATTCACTTCCTAGATTGATGCAGTTACTACAGTTCATGACAGTGACCTTATGAGCAGACATGGCAAATGATACTTTTTGGCTTCACAATTTGTCTGAAAATCGGAAAATCTCTTCAGTTGAACATGAAAAGAAAGAAGGGATGCTAATTTCACCAGAAGTACAAATCAATGTGAGCTAGCTTGCCAACTCCTATAAAGTGAATCTGGCTTCTTTGGGATCTATTTGGGATAGTGGAACGGAACATTTAGCGGAATTGTGTCTGAAATGTCGCTTAATATTAATTTCTCGACCAATCGGATTTGAGAGATTAACAGCACTGGCTACTTAGTGGTGGCCATCATTAGACACATTCTAACAAAGAAAAAAAAAGGAATTTTCAGCATGAACTGTAATTTTCATTTCACACTTCATTCATTCATTTATTTATTCGTTCATTCATCATTTGATCGGTCGAGCAGTGTTCCAATTGCTCCAGAAGTGTACTTATTTTTCCTATAACCACACTGGGACATTTCACTACATGGGTCACTGAACTCATCTGTATTTGCCATGTGTACACAGTAAGAAACACTGACAGCAGATATACAGTGCACCCTGGATGGGATGCCATTCACACTGTAACGAAGCCACTCCACCTCCTGGCATGTTTCGGGAGGTAGCTAGAAACCGGAGAACCCCTGAGGAAAGCCAGGAGAACATATGAAACTCGACTCAGACAGTAACCGGAGCTGTGAGGTAGCAACACTACCTGCTGCACCGCCATGCCGCAGGGATGCTCACACTAATCTGCCAGACGAGTTTATTTTAAGAAACATTTGAGCACTTTCCCTGACGACATAACTGAATACTTGCTTCATGTACTGCACCTGTAGTGCATAACATATAGCGTTTCCATCTACTGATATACAACCGGAAACCCGTTTACTCCGAAGACACTTCATTCATGAGCACTTTCAGTAAACAGTTAAACAACGCCACTATACAGTTTAATGCAACCTCCAAACTTCAACCAAGTCAAGTCAAGAAGCCTTTATTGCTAAACCATATAAAGCTGGTACACGTTTCCTCAGGACCATGGTGCTCCATAAAAAAATACAGTACAATAATAACACTCACATCAATACACTTTAATAAAGAAAGGAGCTTGGGATGAAGTTATACTAGAAGATGGTTTTTTTAAAAAAAAAAGTTTTATCCAATTTTCCAACAATAAAGTAAAAGTCAGGTTATTTTACTCTTTCTCAAATGTTTTGTGGTCTCCACTAGCCATTAGCTATATGACCACTATTCTTCCCTCTGAAATCTACTCCAGCTCTGAAAGATGAATTATACAGATCTGGAGCTTGCTTTATAAATAACTTAAATGTGTATTTTTTATTTAAGTGTAACAACTGGCTTAAGGCAGATTTCCTTTATAAATCTGATGTCAACTAGGATTTTTTAAAATGTAGAAATTCTGCTGCAAAACACTGAAGCATTATTATTATTATTATTATTATTATTATTATTATTATTATTATTTTTAGTTATTTATTTATTTAAAAATGTAAAATTCAAATTCAAAATTTTTTTATTCAAAATTTTAGTTTGTTGTATTTTGATTTATTTATATTTAAATAATTTAGTGGTTAGCTCTGTTGCTTCACAGCAAGAAGGTCCTGGGTTCGAATCCCAGGTTTGAACAGGCAGGGGCCTTTCTGTGTGGAGTTTGCATGTTCTTCCCGTGCCTGCGTGGGTTTACTCCGGTTTCCTCCCACAGTCCAAAAACATGTACATTAGGTTTATTGGTCATTCTAAATTACCCATAGCAGTGAGTGTGTGTGGTTGTCTGTCCATATGTGTGGCCCTGTGATGGACTGGTCACCTGTCCAGGGTGAACCCCTGCCTTTCACCCAATGTGTGCTGGGATAGGCTCCAGAAGACCCCCGTGACCCTCATTAGGAATAAAGCGGGTATGTAAATGAATGTTTGAAAAGGTACTTAAACATTTTATGCTTATATATATATATATATATATATATATATATATATATATATATATATATATATATATATATATATATATATATATATTTATTCCTAATGAGGGTTACGGGTGTCTGCTGGAGCCACACATTGGGTGGGGTATATATATATATATATATATATATATATATATATATATATATACTTTTTTATATTTAATATATATATATATATATTTGGCAGAATGAGTATCAGATAGACTTCCATGACAGCGCTGTTATCAATGTTCCCTCTATAGGGAGGAAGGAGCCACTCCTTGCCTTATCTGCCCTCTGCTGTGGTGGGACGTGACATCACCCGTTGCCAACAGAGAGCCCGCAGGGACACATGGAGGGCTATGACATCATGCTTCTTGTCTATTTACACCACAAAGGGCATAGGTGGAAGTGTGCCAATGCCAACTTCTGTCTCTCTCTCTCTATATATATACAGCCTGAGCTTGGGCTTGTATGTGGGTTAGAAGGCCACAGGGGAGTAAAGCGAGCGAGGGTGTATCATCTGACACCTATATTTTCATTCAAATATAGCTTGGGAGCTGTGCATGAAAATAAAAATAACCCGAAAAAAAAAGAAGCATTCAGGACAATTTTAGCCAGTTGTAACAAATTTAGCCAGTTCTACAATGAACAAGACTTGTGGTTCCCACATTCATCTTATGTAGCACCCATGCTCCTGAATTAAATACGGTTCACACCCCAAGTCTGCTAAGTGTGTAATAAAATATGGAGCGTTATTTATTGTGCAGAGGCACTTGACATATGTGCTGCGTTTCTCATGCACTGCTTCCAGACCTGCTGTGTTGATTAGATGTTTTCACCTTTGTTAATCAAGTGTAGAAGTAACATAACATGCTGAGACAGAAATAAACCCGTGCAAGTTTAGAGCTTTCATCAGGGTCAGCTCTAGACTATTCGTGGGACCTAAGCAAGATTTGCCTAAGCAACTCAGGCTCTCCCACTTGAATGATTCATTTTGGCTCAACACCCCAGTCAGATAAAAAATAAATAAAGAAGGATTTTCTTAGTGATATTTGAACAGGATAAAAACTTCCCACAGCCTTGTTTTTGGAAGCTATAACTTTTACATTCGCTAGACATGAATCCCTCCGTTAAGTGTACAATTACGCGGTGGAAGAAAAAACAGAGCTCACCAAAGCCATGGTGTAATATTACAGAAGTGACAGCAGTGAAACACACCGACAACACACCAAACACCAAATTAGAAAAGTGTTGATGACAATGGACAGCAAAGTACAAGACAATAAACACAACACACCTTATATAACTATTGTAACACACTATTGTTAAAAATAATAGTTTTATTTGATTAGTTGCATGTTATAGGATGTTTTTTTTTTTTTTATCAAATATCTCACTCTATTTAATATATTTATACAATAATAAACAGTGCAAATGTTTGACCCTGTGATCTACGGATGGGGGGGAGAGGAAATAAATTACTTAGCATAATAGTTTTTGCAAGTAGAGCTAGTTCACTTACATAATAAATCCGAAACATTTCCTTCTTCATTTTGCCCTAAGGTAAAGCTCAGCTTATTAGATCCACGACTCAGTAGCACTTTCTTATACACTCAAACTAAATAGTTAAGAAAAAATTTATTTTAAGCTCTAACCACTGGCAACACTTTATGTCTTGATGTTGAGTTTGTTAGCCATACAATGGCTCATGAGGAAGCTGACACTATTTATCTGTAGTTTTTCATAAGTATGTAGGCTTTAACCTAGTCTACTAAGGGCAAATATATTTACAGATAAGTTTATATATTTCATATAAATGGTGATATCAAACCAGAGATGCCCCAAGTGCTTATCCATACCATTCATGCAGTACCTTCTGAGCAGGTTCTACTTAATCCAGTTGTCCCAGTTCAATCCATCAACCCCACAAGTGCTCATTTAACAAGCATCACTCAAGCTAATAAAGTAACTGAACTGCCCTTTAGGTGATGATCCTGATTCTGATTCCCGACGATGCCATAACCGTCTGTGGTTTGGAATCTGATTTGAGTATATCTGTCTCTGTTCTCTGGGTGTTTCTCTGACCCATGATCAGAGTGACCGACGCTGGCCACTTTGTGGTATCGTATGCAGTGCTTACTAAAATGATTGGCACCCTTCATAAAAATGAGCTAAAAATTATAGATAAATAGAATAACACATATAGTATGTAACGTTGTGGGCTTAGACGTATTGGGATATTTGATTTAAAGAGAGATTTCTTTCGAACAAAAAAAGTTCCTGTTTTCATAATTATTGGCACCCTTCGAATGTATTATTTTGCAATACCTGACCTGGAGAGAATAACATTACTGGAGTCTTTCCAGATAATGTCTAACAAGGTTAAATGTTTCTTATTTTTGCACACTAAAAATACTATTTATTATATATTAACTACATTATGTGGCCAAAGGTTTGTGTACACCTGACCATCGCAGCTATAGGTGCTTGTTGAACATAGTATTCCAGATATGCTGTTATAATACCCTCCACTCCTCTGGGAAGGCTTTCCAATAGAATATGAAATATGGCTATGGGGATAGTCACTTTAATTCATTCACGTGGTCAGGGCTCTGTGCAGGCTACACAATGGAGCTTGTTCTGGGCACAGGGGCATTGTCATGTCAAACAGCCCCACATATTGAATGGGTGTGATGATCATGGTGATGGTGTGTATGAATACTTTTGCCCATATAGTGTTACTTGTTATGAGAACAAATAGTTTCCCTTTTTTCTCTCTTAATTTGAGTGTAATGTCTATTTTACGCAATATTTGCTCATTTTTATGAAGGGTAATAATAATAATCTTGGAAGGCAGTGTGTAATATGTAGGCCTGTCACAAGACTGACATAATTATGACCAAAAATATTAATGGTAAATAACTCTGCTAATAAATTTCTTCGATGTTATTATTATAACGTACACCAACCAGGCATAACATTATGACCACCTGCCTAATATTGTGTTGGTCCCCCTTTCGCTGCCAAAACAGCCCTGACCCATCATGTACTGTGTATTCTGACACCTTTCTATCACAGCCAGCATTAACTTCTTCAGCAATCTGAGCAACAGTAGCTCGTCTGTTGGATCGGATCACATGGGCCAGCCTTCTCTCCCCACGTACATCAAATAGCCGTGGCCGCCCATGAGCTTGTCCCATGACCACTTTTGATAGATACTGACCACTGCAGACCGGGAACACCCCACAAGAGCTGCAGTTTTGGAGATGCACTGATCCAGTCGTCTAGCCATCACAATCTGTCCCTCGTCAAACTCGCTCAAATCCTTACGCTTGTCCATTTTTCCTGCTTCTAACACATCAACTTTGAGGACAAAATGTTCACTTGCTGCCTAATATATCCCACCCACTAACAGGTGCCATGATGAGGAGATCATCAGTGTTATTCACTTCACCTCTCTCTACCTGTAATGTTATGTCTGATCATTGTACTTATGGACAGGAGCATAAGGTAGTCGTCACACTCTCACGCCTTAGTAGGTAGGAATTTTCAAGTATTAAAATTGTGAGAAAAGGGGTAAAAAAAACAAACACCACAGCTAGTGAAAGAGGTTCCCCCTCAAAAAGTGAGGTTAAGTCAACAATGGCATGCTAAAAATTGTACTGGATTTCTTTTCTTTAACCACCAAACCCAAGATTTAACCGAATTCTGGAATCCACAAGCTTAAATCATGAACATTGTAGTTAGCTAGTTGGCTGTATTGAAGTTGAAACAAAATATAGCGAGAAACTAGCACATGAGCACATATTTTTGTCTAATGTCCTGCCAAACCTTTGGCAGCAATGTGGACATTTTTCCATATTTTGGTTTCCTTTGCTATGAAATGTAGAAGCTTTGAGCTGAGGTCAGCTTTCCAATCACTCAGACTATGAGCAGCATATATGATTTGTTTATCATTCCAGTACCCAATCATTCTCTCTCTCTCTCTATGCTAGCCATAGACCAGAATACAGGCAAACAGACACAGAGGGTAATTACAAAGATCCCAATGCCTAAAAATACTCTTGACCATAGAGAAGCACCACGATCCAATTACACCAGCCTTCCAGAAAGAGCTTTGGAGAGGTATGTATCTTTGGCTGACATAAATGATGACAACTTGCTTGCTTTTGTTATATTCCACTGATATTTATGGCAAAGTAATTCCAACATGACATAAACAATAAAGACTGAGGATTCCGTCTGTATGCCTGCTTTTAGTCCAGAATGGGGAAAATACTGGCATTTAAAAGAATGAGAAAATGTGCACTTTTTACAAATGCTTCTATCAAAGTACACACACAAAAAAAGAAACAAATTGAAGTCTCTTTTTTTGTAGTTCCTTCAAATTGTTCCTGCTGGGCCCCTGAGCAAGGCCCTTAACCCTTAATCGCTCAGTTGTATAAAATGAGCTAAAATGTAAGTCACTCTGGATAAGCGTGTCTGCTAAATGCCTTAAGTGTGAATTGTAGATCAAAATGAAGACTGCTGAGGGTACAGTGTGTGAAAATCTGTGACACAATTCCAGTGCTTGAGCATACAGTGTACTTGTGCCTAGGCAGGGGTGAAAAATAATGAACAACATGTACTCTTGGTACAGAACTTAATTACATAGCTCACCTAACAATACTTTTGGAGTCTAGAATTCCAAAATATACCAGAGATTTGAGAAGCAAAATAGCCAACCTTGTTACGCTTATTTTTTTTATTCTCACGGTTAAAAGTAATCATGTATTTAAACCCAGAATATTTTAACACGGGTACATTATTTCAATTATTTAATGCTGCAGCAATGTCTGAGACTGTGAAGACAGATGAGCATCCGTGACCCAATTTCTCAGGTATTACCAGTTTCAGTGTTTCACAGTAAATTGTCTGATAATAATCTGCAAATTCTATGAAACAAAACTTGTGGAATCATCAGCTTCTACAGCCTACAGGCACATATCGCTCAGGATAACGAAGAAGTAAAATCTTAGCTAAAAGAAGTAAAATATAGCATATATTGTTATATATGATGTAATTATAGTATGAATTAAAATGATCTGGCTAGAAAGCTAACAAACTTAGCAAGCTACTGAAACGCTGACAGTATTTGGCTAACGTTACCTTTGCCTATATGTTGTTGATAAAGGAGGTAGCGTTTTCTTCAGCTTAGCTTACTTAGCAAACTAAGTTAATGAAAGTATTTATTTAAAAAAAACATTTTCTGGTTAGCTGTAAAAACAGCAAATGTAATGAATTGTTGCTATTGTTGTTATTAATAAGTAATTATTCAAGTCGTTCTTCACCAGATGGCTTATTCACTCTTCAGTACATTTTTTAATCACTACGTTCACTGTTGCTGAAGTGAATTATTACTACAGTAGTAGTACAGTAGAAGTGTGTTTTCTTCTCTTTCCACCACTAAGCTGAGGGTAAGATTAACTATTAAATAGCCATCAGTTTCCTACTGTTTGAAAAGATGACTAGCACACACTCCTTTACTGGCAACTTCTTGGCAAACATTACTGGCTAGCAGGCCGGCACAGTATTACAAATTTCTTCAAGTTTCCACAAGCGTAAAGAGGTCTACTAATGTTTACTAATCCTTAAACAAATATCTTTCTAGCCAAGATCCTACTTCTTCATTATCCTGAGCGATATACGCCTGAAGATGATGATTCCGCAGATTGTGGTTCATATATTTTGCAGACAATTTTTTGGAAAACATTAAAACCGGTAATACCTGAGAATCTGGCTCAGGGATGCTCATATGTTTCCACTGTCACAATATTCTGGGCTTAAATGCATGATAACTTTTTACCCTGTAACAAGGTTGGCTAGTTTACTTTCTAGCAAATATGAGCTATGACTCCTAAAGTATCGTTAAGGTGCTCCATTTACTCAAACTGAAACCGAAACGTAGATTGAAAACAGTAGATCATACTTACATCCACAGTTTTGCCTCTGTGTGGTTAAACTTTATTTTACAGTGTGGTTAAGCTTTTGTGTTGCTGAGCCAGGATAGTTTATGTTAGCATAGTTTACACCGGAGGCCACCATTTACCCAAACATCAAATGTTCTTGTCTCTGAGTTTTCTTATTCCATGTGAAACCCACCTTTTTAAGTTTGGCCAAATTCCAAATGACTTCCTGTTTACTATGTACTGTATGTGTGCTACATATAATGTAACATAATGTCTGTGCAATCTTAATCACTTAATCAATTGCCTGCAAGCACCAAAACATTAATTTATGTATCTGGCATTTGGCAGGTGCTCTTATCCAAAGCGACTTTCAATTTATCCCATTTTGTTTCATACAGCTGAGCAATTAATGGTTAAGGGACATGCTCAAGGGCCCTGGGGTGGCAGCTTGGTGGACCTGGGATTCAGGCATTTGAGCACAACGTTCTGATCCAGAGCCCAACACCTTAATCACTAACCTACCACATGGACATTCAAAGATAGAAAATGTGGACTGAAGAAGCAGATCATGTTTTTTCTCCCCTTAGAAGCAGAAACAAAACTAGTTTAAAATGAGGAACAAACCCTACATACAGTACATATAGTGATATGATGATACAGTATTAATGAGGAGACATTTTGGGGGATGCAAATTTAGTCACCTGTCAATTCCAACCCACCCTCCAGCTCTTCCTTATCATACAACACCACTTGTCAAACTCGCTCAAATCCTCACGCTTGTCCATTTTTCCTGCTTCTAACACATCAACTTTGAGGACAAAATGTTCACTTGCTGCCTAATATATCCCACCCACTAACAGGTACCATGATGAGGAGATCATCAGTGTTATTCACTTCACCTCTCAGTGCTCATAATGTTATGCCTGATCGGTGTATATTATATACACTGTAATGTCTGGAGGTTGTATGACTATGGAGATGAAAGAGGAGGTAAATCAGTGTGAAAATCCTGATTCTGGAGAAGGAAATCAGGTTTGGGGTTGCCTCAGGTTTTTTGATAGCGATCACTGTATGAGGAAATCACTTCAGGAAAGTAGCATTAATTATTAAATTAATAGAAAAATGGTGTCTCTCCGGACTGTCTTTACCTGTATATCATCTCTCTCTCTCTCCCCCCTCTCTGTCTCCCCAGCTATATTTAGTCTGTCTGGTTCTTTCTTCTGGTAGAGATGACCCAGATATTCACACTTTTTTTTTTGCTGACTTAAGTGTGTTTTTGTTTCTTATGGCAACATGAAGCAGCTCAATGATTGTAAAGAAAATAAAATGTCACTCAAAACATAAAAAGAAAAAAAATTAGCACAGGTATGAGAAAAAGACAGTACACCCTTTTTTTTTTAATCATATGGGCCTAAATAACAATTGCACCAATTTTTTTTATAAACCTATACCTATTACACACCCCAACCAATATCCTACCCCAACCCCATAAAATAATTCAGCATTCAGACACCATGCAGGTAGGAAAAAAGTAAGCTTCCTACTTAAGAAAGAAATAAGCAGCCAGCCTTCTCCAAATGAGATGCGCAAGGTTAGTTAATCCTCATGTACTGTGACAACTTCTATAAAAGCAAAGCTTTTGGCACTCAGGTGTGTGTCCACATCTTGCCAAGAAGAGAGAAGCAATTGTTACCGCTCATCAATCTGGGACGCGTTATAAGGCCGTCTCCAAACTAATTAAAATTCACCATTCTACAGGGAGAAAGAATGTACTTTCTTTTCCCCGTAACTGTACACATAGTGTAGACTTCAGACAGTGTAGACAGTCTAGTCCATCCTCCTGTGTTAGTAAAAAAAAAGATACATATCTCGGTCGTGTTTCTGTGGCTTGACTCCTCCTGATGTTTTTTATATTTTGTTTAGGAAAGCAGAAAGATGCCACTGTTGATTCATGGCAGCCTCAACCACAAAACACCAAGCCATGACATTCCTGTGTGTGTGTCTGTAATTGTATTTTAGTGTTTACTGCATGTCGGATGATGGAACATCAGTAGAGCGCATGCAGTGATCTTGAGTCAGCCAGACACTCAGAGACGGGCCAAAAAATCCTGGATATTTGTCCTAATGCATGAGTAATGTTAAAAAAAAGAAGAAGAAAAAACCCCAACAAACAAATGTGTAGTGACTCTTGGAATCATACTGTGTTCTGAAATGAGGAACAAGTCCAGCGCTCACTGGCGCTGTGCTCAGACGGTATGACTTCCAGGCTAAAATAAGAGCGAAGTGGGAGGTCAGGGAAAGAGGTCATAAGAGTTGCAATGCTACTGCGCAGTTCAGACGCCCCTTGGCTCCGACAACAGCAACTAAAATAACACTCTGAATGCGTGGATGTGTGAGACTGCAGCTTTTTGAATTCTGAAAGGCTAACAATAATGGCTTGACAATAATTGGAATAATCACTCCGTGATATATTATTATGTTTTTGAAATCCGAAGACAGAGATGGGAACCTGGTTAACAAAAACCAGTAGCACAGTCTGCTTTCGTTAGAGTTTGTTTTCATTAAGAAATTGTCAGAAAGTAAGAAAAATTGTAAATACACAGACGCCCCAGTCCTATGTCTTTATTTCAATGTATGAGGCTTATATAAAAAAAGTGCTTCTTATGTCCCTAAAACACAATATTTAATTCCTCTTAAACCTAAAGATTATTAATAAAATAAAAAAAATATCACATTTTAACCATTTATACTTACATTTACTGTTGTACCTTGTCAGCAGGACAGATAAGTCTCTGTTCTTATTTACACACTAAACAGTTTTTCCCACACCAGCGTCTATCTTATTGTTTTGAAATTGATAAATACAAAAAAATGCTTGTCACGTTAGACAGAAACCACAAAGCTAGCTGCAAGAAATGTTTGAGTGCTGATAACGAAGACTCCTCCCATGAATTTACGTAAACATTTTCTTACAGAAACATGTTAGTGATATTTTCTCTCTGTTAAATAATAACACATTGAAAACCGGCTGTAGATTTTGTGTAGAATGTCAGATGCACATGTCCCTGTCTAGACTGTCACTATAGAAAATTATAACCTACTGAATTGAGAGTTTTTATATAAAATATAATATTAATATAAATATAATATAAACCGATCAGGCATAACATTATGAGCAGTGTGAAGTGAATAACACTGATTATCTCCTCATCATGGCACCTGTTAGTGGGTGGGATATATTAGGCAGCAGGTGAACATTTTGTCCTCAAAGTTGATGTTAGAAGCAGGAAAAATGGACAAGTGTAAGGATTTGAGCGAGTTTGATGAAGGGCCAAATTGGGATGGCTAGATGACTGGATCAGAGCATCTCCAAAACTGCAGCTCTTGTGGGGTGTTCCCGGTCTGCAGTGGTCAGTCTCTATTAAAAGTGGTCCAAGGAAGGAACAGTGGAGAACGGGTGACGGGGTCATTGGTGGCCAAGGCTCACTGATGCACGTGGGGATCAAAGGCTGGCCCGTGTGATCCGATCCAACAGACGAGCTACTGTTGATCAAATTGCTGAAGAAGTTAATGCTGGTTCTGATAGAAAGGTGTCAGAATACACAGTGCATGACAGGTCAGGGCTGTTTTGGCAGCAAAAGGGGGACCAACACAATATTAGGCAGGTGGTCATAATGCAACTACACATGATGTAATATAAACATTAAAATGCTTCAGAAATGATAATAATTCTGTATTAGTCTGTGAATTCAACATCTCATTTCCATTCATTTTTAGTTAAATAATGTAATGCACATTTTGATCCAACATTCACTCAGCATTCATCCCTAGAAAATATCGGTAATATTATAAATAAGTAAATAATATACGTTGCATCATACAGATCACAGGAAGAAGAAAAGGCCCTCTCAACCTTTGCAACACTGATTAATAGAAAGTTCTTGCTAAAAATACTAAAAGAAAGATACATTTTAAAATACATTTTCAGTAAGGCGTTGGCATGCTAATTAACCACATGTTGTGTATTTACTTATTCAATGCTAAACAAAACCCTCAACTCTGTTAATCCTCAAAAACCTTGTTACTTGTTTAAGACCAGCATGCAGCTATTATCAGCAGAGCAATTATTCGTCATAAAAAATTAAGAAACCAAAATAAATAAATCACTTGCCATCATTAAGATTAATCCAAAAACATATCAAACCAAACTAGTTGAAAAAGGAAGTCACTCGCACACACATAGACATGTAACCGTGAATCCTTTTAGATTTCCATGTACAGAAGCACGGTTAGTTGTATTTGCTGCATCGGTGGTTTCCTGTAGTGCTGAGAAAGAGCGAGACAAAGACAAACAGTACAACGTTAGCAATAACAGAAGGACAGAAACTAGCTTTGAGCTGATATCATGAGAATTTATCCAATAAGCATCGTCAACGTGAAGTCTTTCCAATAAACCTTCCATTTCCCAAAGCCATTCTAGTGCTTGTGGTCTAGAAAATGAGTGGCTTAGCATCTAAACTAAACTGTAACCTAATCTCTGATCTGTGTGCCCAGTCTAAACCACAACTCCAGAGTAAGAATAACTCCATCCCGTTCCAAAACATGTCAGAATTGAAAAACTTTTGAAGTGGAAAGTGACACTTTTTCAACTTCATGGGCTACGAACACACACAGGTTTGAAAACGATAAACAGGAAACGAGTGCCGACAAGGCCACTGTGGAGAAAAGGGGTGGAGCATGCAGAGGTTTGCTTGTGCATTATCGCTGATCAAATCCCAGTACATAGTGCTCTTTTGCAGAAACGTATCAATGACTTGACATGATCTACTACAGGTAGATAATCTATTGACCTGAATTGCACAGTCAATCTATTTTATTACAGAATTCTGACTGTTTCACAAAAAATATGAGTGTATCATCCCAGATAAAACCCTACAAAGACCCAGATGATGCCTACTCGAAGAACACACATGCCTTAGGGTGGAAAGTCCTTACACACAGATTCATTCAGCTAATCTGAAAGAGAATGTGCGCTTTTTTAAAAAAAATCTGACCCACTGAATGCTATCAAAAACCAAATAGAGCAAAGGTAGCGTGGGTCAGACTAGCCGTCTTTAAACAGAGTGTATAGGCTCGTTCTGCTGCAGACTGAGATAACTGCTGCTTTTGTGGCTAGACCATCTCATCTTAAGATACTGTGTTAGACAGCTCATGGACTCTGGAAGCTTGTGGAACAATGGACAAACTAATGAGCTGACTGGAATGCCTGAAAGTGAGTCTTTGGGACCATGATTAATGCTGTATATGTTTATGAGCCGAGCTTGTATGGGTGAGGACGATGTGGGGACGACGACTAGAGGATCTATTTTCCTAAGTGAAAAGAAAAACATTCAAAAATTACTCCTTGTGCCTCTCTCCTTGTATAAAACTACAACCATTTTTCCAATCTCCCTTGGGATAATATTAACCTTTCATCAATTCAGGTCTATTAACGATAGATTTGAGACAACAATTGCAATGCAAACAGTACAACCCCAGTGAGCTCTGGAGAAAAAAAATATCACCATTTTTAAGCAGTAAAATTGTTTTGTTAGTAAATTTGCATTTTAATTTTCATTTAAAACATGTATCAAATGTTTTAGAAATAAATTAAAAGGTTAATTAAGTTTTTGGACTTTTTTTTACACCTTGAGCAAGAATTTGCTGCAGTAATATTACATTTCTTGTGAAGAAGGAATTTCATGATTTAAGGAGAACTTTCATGCATAGCGTGCATACTTATACACTCATTTTTATGAGTGTTAGATTGTTTATTTTTTGGAAAATATAACAGAATTCAATACACTCCTTTCGTTTTCCAAACTTTTTTTTCCACCACCAAAACCGGCAGTATAACACGTGGTGTAACTGGTCAAAATATTGTTGTTCAAAAATAATATATTTTTTAATATATTAACATTACATCTGTATTTAAGAATTTTTGCTTATTATTATTATTATTGTTGTTGTTGTTAATAATAATAATAATAATAATAATAATAATAATTTTTATTATTTCAGGTTTAGTATCTTCTTTATTTACTCATGATTTTCCTATACATCTATTTCATATTTTTAAAATAACTGAAATGAAGAAAATTTAAAAATTCAATTTTAGGTAATAGAAAACTGTCTACACAATCTGCATATTATTTCTATTTTTTAATTATAATTTATGCATTAAAGGGTTATAAACGCCACATGCACAGCCGCTGGTATGATGTTGGGATGAAGAAGAAAATTCTGTCTGTTTCTTAGCTGTTTCCGCTTCCAAACTCTATGTCCCATGCATGCTCTGCCCTGAGTGTCTAATTGGGTGGCTCCAAATCTTCAAAAAAAAAAAAAACCCTTATGAGCATACAGTATTTGTACTTTTCATAATTACGTGCGATAAATTATGTACTGACTCTGCGAGGACATTTAAATTGCCAGGACATTTAAAAGATCTCACATACGTGAGTTCAAAGGGGCCTACTTTTATCAGCTCCTGGCACAGCGGGGCGAAAAGAAATGATAATGTATTATCTGTTGTCCTGCACTGGGGCTGTGCTTCACAGGAAGGAAAGACACGGTGGAAAGGGGCCAACAGGGTCAGGGACAAATTCACACTGAGACACATCACACCCAGTGAAAGTCTAGGAAATGGGGAGAGAATAAAAAATGGAGATTTTTCAGGATATGAAAATATTGGCATATTTTATTCTATCTACATGAAAATGTAAAGGTATAGCGAAACTAATACAGAGAGTAATATTAAGCCACGTGCCAAAACTAATAACGCATTAGATGTATCACTGTGCTTAAGAGGCACAAAATTCCTCTGCTTCATTTGTGCAAAGACTCAGATTAGAGGTGAAAAAAAGAGGCCAGCAGGAGGACAGGGCATAAAAAAGAAAGCAACAGGGCACTGAGGGTGTCAGCCTGAGGGCCTCCTGCTTTGATCCAAGAGGGCTGACCAGATTTCAAAAAAACACCCACAAGTCTACAGCTAAGAGAAGAGAAGAGAAGCTGAGCAGCATGCTAAAGAGGAAGAGAGACAGAGAAAGAGAGAGGGTAAAAAAAAAGATCAACAACAAAGAAAGGAAATGATTTGAGGTATAGGTTTAATGATAATATTCAACATCGAGCTCTGGCTTTCATACAGACTTCACCTTTCTCTGTCATTCTCTCTTCCCTCCAATTTCTAATGCACAGTCTGTTTCAGCTGACTCAGAAGCTATTTACTATTCAAAGGCCTTGACGTTCTTTGACAGCTAAAGAGCCCGGAATGTCCAGCCTGCCTGAGCGTCCTGCATTCACGTACCCAACTTCAACTGTGGCCTCAACCACCATGTGCGTCATTATAGGTCTGCACAAGCCACGATTTTTAAAAACGATTTTCCCGAGGAACTTGCCCAAAATATACTGACCAGGTTTAGTCAGAAGGAAATGGCCAGTACCCACTGAAAATCAACTATTTGTGCACAATTTTCCATCTTTAATTAGGTTCGTTAAGTGTCTGGGTAGATTGACTCAAACCATTTTGACATTATCGAGTCAGTTTTAATTACTAAAAAGCATCTTAGGCGGCTTTACAGGTTTTTATTGTTAAGTTTGCACAGCCAAATACATTAAAACATGATTTGACTAGATAATGTGAATTAAGGTGGCAGTCCATCCATAGGGGAAGGAGGAGCAGTGCCTTCCATTTTTTTATATACTTCTTGTTCACAAATCCATTTTACATTATGAGGAAGCTAAATAAAATGTTATTTATTTATTTATTTATTTGAGAAACAAATTATTTTATTTAAAATGAAATGTTAAATGTTGATGTTTGCAGATATAAGCCAACATTATTTTTATTTTTTTTTATTTTTTTCTATATAGAGAACTTGTGGACTGGCATGCTGGTGACTGAGTTAGCTTTTATTGCACCTAGTGGTCAAAAACAGGAACTGCACCAGCACTCATAGAGACCCCCATTGGGGTGAGAGTTACACTGCCCCCCATGTTTCTCTTTCATTGTTTTTAGTGGACGAGGAGCAGGAGAGGTAATGATAGGGTTGCCAACTTTAAAAGTACTCCTTATTTTATTAATAGCAAATAATCTAAATTAAATTAGGAAAAAAATCCACAAGCGACAGCTAACAGAACGTTTCAGTTGGGAGAGGAAAAGTGGGATAATGGAGTGGATAACATCAGGAATGTGTGTTCACCATGCTGACCTTGTTTCCATTGCAAATGCTTTTCCAATGTCTAGATTTTTTGGGCTAGGTATTTTGTATGTTTTTTTAAAATATAGCTCGGCTGGAATTCGTGTTGAAATCTGGCAACCCCGGATAATGATTTATCTCTCCTTTTTGACACAGAGTTAGACTGTCTAAAACAAGCTGCATGACTATACAATGTGTGATTGTATCCTCCGTGGCTGCCTGTTATGAGGTTACTCAAAAATTCACTAGAATATCCAATCTGTTCCACAAAAAGCCATTGTGCAGGTTTTCATTCCAATCAAGCGGGAGCTTCATCTGATTCTGATCTGTTTAATCAGTTGATCTTGACTTTCAATAGGCTGTGTTTGCTTCTGTTTGGCTGGAATGAAATCCTCCACCCACACCGGAACGTCCCGGATAAGATTGGACTTGGATAGTGTTCTATAGCATAATACAACTGTGATAGCCTCTAGAAATATGTCGTTATTGTTGCCATCCTTGCCCTAAAAAAAATCTTTGGTCAGCTTCAAACCCAGAGGTACTTTTATTTTGGAAATAATGAACTATACAGACTTACAGCTCGATTTATAAAGACTGAATTTGTACATTTATAATATACCTTCGATGATTGACGTCACAAATATCCTTTAATGAATACAGCTTTTTACAGAAAAAAACATTGAAATTCTTATCACAAAAACGTATTCACAAACATTAGACTTTATTACACATTAATTTGACAAGAAACGACCATGAAATATTTCTTGAAACTCATGTCATAAGTTCATACCAAAACTTTACTTTACCAATAAAAACACTTTTTCTCTACATTGTGAGATTATTTCCCCGCATCTAAGAATCAAAACTAGTCATGAAGATCCCACTTTAACCCTCGTTTCCTCTCAGATTCCACAAATTTGTTGGAAATTGTCAGAAATTGTCAGCTGGCTCAGCTTCAGAGAGTCCTAACGGTGGAATGCGCTGATGTAAATGGCGATATCGTGATCTATTATCATCATTGTAAATTTATGGATGTAATGATTATCATATACACCTGCTGCTCAGCATGGAGCAGTATGAAGCGGCAGGTTGGGTTTCAGCCAAGACACTTCCAGGTCAGTCACAAATCATGTACAGGCCATGATGAGCACATGGAAAATCACACATGGATCAGATGAAGAGGAACGAAACCTCTTTCTTTTTTCTCGGTGGAATGGAATGGAATGGAATGGCATCCGTGCAATCTGTCTGAAACTGAATAGTAATCCACATACATTACAGAGCTGCTTTACAGTCTACAAGATTACACTACCGAGCTGCGTCTCGTAAAAGTATCCGTTTCAGACATGGCTTTAGTGAAATACATGATCAATAGGAGCGGGTAGCTAGTGCTCCATGTCTCTCCAGCTGCAGCCATTTTCCTTGTCTTGTTCACTTAATGTAGATCTACTACCCCGATTCGTTTTGATTAAAAGGAATACTCCGTCTTTTGCAAATGTAATCACTGTCTAGTGCATCTGTAGAGTATATGTTCATTCCCATGTACTGAGAAAACAATCAATAACTTCCTTATTCCAGACTTGACAGTTGTGGCAGGTACAAATTACAAACTTATATGTCACAGATTCTTAACAATAAAGGCTTTAAGATGTGAAAGAAAGTCTAATCTAAGTTATTCTTATTGGGGTTTTATCCAACATTTCAACACTGGAGCAACACTGGCTCTCTCTTCTGTAAAGATTTTTTTTAAAGTACATCCTTTACATTTTTACATGGTAATGTGAACCATACGTTTAAAAATGATTGACCATAAGGTCAATTCTTCAATTCAACTCAATTCAATTCAGTTCAGTTCAGTTCAATTCGGTGTTTATTAATACATTGCTTTTAACAATAGAGACTGTCAAAAGGCAGCTTTACAGAAATATATAAATTCAAAATTTTAGACCTTTATCCAGAATGAGTAAGCCAGAGGTGATGGTTGCGAAGAAAAACTTCCTGAGACGATATTCGGAAGAAACTTTGTGTCTCAAAAAGGAACCCATCTCATCTGTGTGACACCGGATAGTGCGAGTCTTTTACCTTTAATTAGCTTTTGAAGTAATGCTTTAAAGATCGCATTGTTCTAGGTAAAAGATAGACATTAACAGTTCAAAAGGTGCACCCTTGAGGGTAATGACAGTCAAATAAGTCAAATGACAAGGAACAGTACTGTTTACCACCCTGTAGTTCCATCTTTGAAAGTAAAGAGTTTCATTAACAAGTCCTTCTAACAGCTAAAGAGTTCTACAATATGTATTTATCAAAAACGTTTTCGTTCTCCCTGTGCTTCACGGGTTTCCTCCAGGTACTCTGGTTTCCTCCTCCTGTCCTAAGACATGTGTTGTACTCTGTAGGCTAGTTGGCATCGAATCAAAATTTCTGTTCTTTGAACTGGTGTGTGAGTGTGCATGCAATGTGAGTGTGTGTCCAGTTTGTCCCCTGCTGTGTGTCCTGAGTGCCCTGGGATAAGCTCCAGGTTCCCTGTGAACCAGTGTAGGATAAACACTACAGAAAATCAATGTATGGACATTGCGCTGTTTAACAAATGGTTAAGGCTCTGGGTTGCTGATTGGAAAGTTGGGGGTTCAGATCCCAGCACTGCAAACTGCCACTGTTGGGCCTTTAACCCTCTCTGCTCCACAGGCTGACCCTGTACTCTGACCTCGACTTCCTAAGCTGGAATATGTGAAGGAAAACTTTTTGCTGTAATTCGTATCAATTGAATGCTTCTTCTTAAGAGTTTAGCGTTACACTCAATGTTCTAAAATGCCCACAAGACAAGTTACTTCCTGTTATTGCTTACGTTTTAGCAGCTATAAATAGTTGTTCGCTCAGCAGGCTCTTTATTTTGCAATTTTGAAGTACATGAAACTGAAAGTTTTTAGCTTTGTCCTGAAGACTCTTGTGTCCTATGTCAGGACACTTACTGACTATTACAAAGAACTGACAGCGGACATAAACATCTCCTTTATCAAATCAATGATTATATATTTTTCTTAGTTAAACATCAGTCCATAGACTCGGTGGAGTGTCCGCCACACAAGTCCCGGTGTAGGATCTGTTACTATATAAGAGAAATAACACATGAATATGTGCTTGTCATTGTCACCGTAGTTTGATTGAAAACAAAAGCTATTGTTAAGTCTACCAAAAAAGTATAAATAAGTATGTAAATGTCTATTCTAGGATAAAGATTTGCATGTGAATTTGCTTGATGCTTTGATCCAAGGATTTACGCTTCAGTGAAAGTAAAGAATTTCGAGTTTAATCAAAGTGGACTGGGCACTTCCTTGTTTATGACACTTATCACTTCTTAGGATACAAAACAGAGGCTTCCTTCTAAGATAATAACTAGGCTGTGTTATCCAAAACAGCAAACACACACACACACACACGCGCACACACACACGCAAACATAACCTTTGATCTTCCCAGAGGCGTGTGTTGCTTTGGCTTATCAGTTATGACTTATATATTCAAAACCCACATGCTACTGGTGGAGCCTCATGAGGCCAGCAGGGAGGCACATGGACTGGAAATGTGCTTGTAGAACAAAGGGGTTAGAGGTCAAAGGCCACAATGTCTAATTTGTCGTGTTTTACTTTTCTATTTTTCCTTGGATTGATTGGACCAGCACTCATAAAGTATGATCCGTCCCATCTGCTTATGCCACTGATATACTGATATACCGATGTAGAGGAAGAAGACCAGCTCTTAGCTGAACAAGTATACACGAAATATATCCATTTGACGTAAAATGGAAACACTTCAATCAATCACACTGTCTCATTAATAGCATGTTGACTCACGTTTAAGACTTAACCATGACAAACAGACTACAGGAAATTGTTATGAACTCCTAGTGAACAGGAATCCAAATCCTTGTCTCTTGCCTCCAAAACGATGTGTCTGGCGTCTCTTCCCGTTTCCTGGAGTTGTTGACCCATGTCCTTCCTACAACACAGCCATGCTGTCAAGATTCATCTAAATGATCATTTTCACTTTTATCCTTTGCTAAATCTTTCATTTGAAGCATGCTGGGTTTTTTTTTTTTTCTTCAAATGAAACATCCAAATGTGGAAGAGGAAACAAGTAAACGTCAACTTTAACTATGTCTTTTTTAAAATGCTGTTTTGGGGCCATGCCATATCTGGGGGGGGGGGGGGGGGGGTCAACATCATCTCAATGGAAAAACAGTTTAGATCTCTGACACACACTGGGAATGAGATCGGTTTATTTAGGTCTTTTAAGGAGAAATGAAACAGGGGCAATAAGTTAATCATTAAAACAAACTAATTTCAACATCCACTTTGAGATAAAGAGGTATTGAACCTGGTCCTTATCTTTTCCATCTTTAAAGTTTATTTTTAACATGGGTGTACCTTGTTAATGATAAGTTTATTATGGTATGTAATGGAACTATCATTGCTTTTGAATGTAAAGCTGTAAAAGTACACTAATGAGTCATTTTCTAGGTGATTAAAGATACATTTATGGCATTTGGTAGACCTTACAGATTATACAACTGAGGGTTTAGGGCCTTGCTTAGGAACCCAGCAGTGGCAGCTTGGTGGACCTGGGATTTAAACATACAACCTTCTGATCAGTTTTCATTTATTTATTGAATGAGCTGTAATTCCACTATAATTAATAATTATAAGCAGTCGTACTCAGTTCATTTCACAACGGCTCCACACCAACTCCACATCGCTTCATTTCTTCATAATTTTATGCGATCAAACAAATAAACATTTCATTTTTTTCTTTTTCTTTCTTTTTTTTTTTTTATACAGCACATTTCCTCACAGACTTCATTCCACTTCTGTCTGTCTTCCCGTTCCTACATTCAGACATGATGTTCCAAGCATTAAAACAAAGCAATGGTACGGAACAAAAGATGCGTTAACTGATATGAATGCTTGACTTGATCTTCCATAATGAATGGGTTTCGCTGGAAGGTGAGGATTAACAGCGCCTTTTGTTGAAGAAGATTAATTGATCTCACACCAGCCAGACTAGACTAGTTTGATACATTTTTTGCATTCTTTTTAGATTAAAAAAAAAATGCTTAAGGTTAAAAATAGCATATGGATGTAAAGCAAAAATGCAAAGATTGTTGGAGATTAAAATACATATGAAGGATGATGGTGATGATGTCCACCAGAATTCTGACTCATTCCAAGGCTCATCGGTGTTGAGATGTAATATGTAATGTCACAAGTCATTAGATTGCATGAATGGCTTTTATTAAAGGCAAATAAATAAAGCATTTTAATGATATTAATCATGAGCTGTCCAGAGTGCTGAAGATGATTACACTTCTTTCATAAAGACAAGTTTGAGCCCCAAAGCTAGACATTATGAAAGCGTTTAAATTACAAAATGAAGCTGTTAAAACCAAAGCTCAAAATGACAACATACTGTATATAAAACAACTAACAACTCTGTGTTATGTGCACGAGAGCATGTAGCTCTACTGCGCTTTAATCTGTCTAACAGAATAATCAATAATCTGTCCAAACATATATATATATATATATATATATATATATACATATATATATATATATATATATATATATATATATATATATATATATATCAAACAGATTGTACTGTGAGGTCGATTATCTCACGCCTGTGTTGGGCTAGCACTGCTAAACTTTGGATTTGAGCCTCAAACAAATTTCCTTTAAAGCTTAACCGAGAAGTCAGAGTCGTGTTGCTCAGCAAGGCCGCTGTGTAATACGCATGGGCTGCAGTCCAAGCAGCTGGGTTACACTAGCCTGTGATGTCCAGCAGAGAGTTAACCACAGTGAAGCACACCGTAGCTGTTCTTTTCAGTTTCTTTTCACATGAGTGACTTTCTGGCGTTTCGTTTCGAAGCAATGCCAGCACACACTGTCCAACTCAAGCATATGAAGGACGGATTTGAGAGAACGATAGGTTGTATGATCTATAATAATAAATGTGGTGTAATGTATGGATTCTGGATGCATTTTTTTTAAACATTTTTAAGTTTCCACTTTTCAATCAGCATCACAGCAATGTAGGAGATTAGTAATCCTCTGAAGATGACTGAGAGTTACTTCATGTTTAATATGTTTAACCAACAGCTATTAGAGTCTTTGGCTGACTGATTGAAAAAAATATGGTTTAGGAAAAAAAATATATATAAATAAATAAAAGTTTGAGCTTCTTGGCTACATCAAGCCAGGAATCACGCTCCATTAGGAAAAAAAAAAATCTACATTTATTTACAATCATGATAACTGTTGTAGCTTGATTGAAATTGCAATTTGATTCAATTATCTTTTTACTGAGCTTTAGATTAAAAAACCCATTCCATTCGAGCGGCCATGCTAATTCGGGTCCGAACTATATAAAGAACATTAAAGAGACTGAACTCACAATTTAGCGTTTTCAGTAAATGGAAAAGGAGCACACTGAGACATTGTATGAAGTCTGAACTCACGGTTCCCATGTGCGCTTATCATGACATACCATCATCTGGACTGTACTCATGCCCTTGCGTCTGCTGTGAAAGTTTACACTCTGATATTTTGTGTATTTAGGTTTTGTTATTGTTTCAAATGAATCCGAGTTTTGCAACTGTTGCATTTCATGCTGATCTTTGCACCATGTTCACAACAGCGGTGTTGTGTTACACCACAAACCTGGAGAAACAACAGCTTGTTTTTACTTTTGACATAAGCACTTTATTAGTACGACTATATGCTCATCTACTGCTACACACATTTGTTAAGCTTTCCTCTACTCCATAGGGACCACTATAGGGCCACTGCCGATCAACATACAGCACAAGTGTGTGTGTGTGTGTGCCCACCTTTAAGCTTATCTTTTTCCACATACACTTCATATTAATTGCCAAAAAATATTTATTATTATTTACAAGCCAAATAATATTTAGTAACCAGTGGGCCTGTGGTGGTTACACTTTGTTAATGGAGATAGTGCTGACTACGGCTGTAACTAGCTATGAGGTCTGGACAGTATGGAAACAGTGACGTTCTGATCATGTGATCCCATATTGTAGTCTCCTGTGTGGAAAGACGTGCATTCCTAAACCCAACAATCAATGATGATCTTTCTCAACCGACCTCAGCGCAGTTAAAAAAAGATACATCAGGTTTGCCTATAGACTCCACCGCTCATTATATTCGGCTCTCAGAAGACGCTACACTCCTAAGCGACTTGTTGAGAAGTATGCAACACATATCAGTGACTGAAATCTGACATCGTTATGAAATAATTAGTGATTTGTAAAATGCGGCTTAATCATAACGCTGCCAGCTAGATTCGTTTCCTAGATCGAGACAGGAGGCTGGTGTAGCAGTCATTAGTGAGGAGAAGCGAGTGAGAAAAGGAGGATAATATTACAAAGAGGGAGATAACTATTAAGCAAAAGATTTAACTTAACATGGCGGCATCGTGAAGCAATGTATAGCTCAGCTGTCTCACAGCTCCAGGATTCCTGATTTGATTATGAAATCTGGTCTACTGCCCAGAGTTTCACATGCTTTGCGTGTGTACGTGTCCAGTGGATTCTCTGGTTTCATTCCACCTCCCAGAAAACATACCAGTAGGTAGATTAGCCAGTCTAGATTGCCCCCAAGTGTGAGTGAGTGTACGAATGTGTGTGCGCACATGGTTACTGGTGATGGACTGGCATCCCAATCAGAGCGGTTTCTCAGCCCGTGTTCAGTGCTGGAGGGATAGGCTCGTGATCCAGCAGGACACTGGCAGGGATAAAACGGTCAGTAAAAATGAATGCATGCGTTAAAAAAGGTAGATCTGGGCTATTTAAGTGGCTACTAAGCGTATGAGTGAGTACATTGGAATCTCCATCGCACGTTAGACTTCCTGTTATTTCGTAGCTAGATCGGGTTTACTCAGTTATGGCAAAGACAAAAGCGCACAAAACACATTCTTGTATGTAAAGTCGACATTCTTCACATTCTCTAGACACCTCAGGTGCCTGTGCCACCGTTTCAGGGGGCGGGGTTTCCCCGCGCGGCGACGCCGCCTCCTTCGTGTATGACAGCGCGAAGTAAAACCGCCTAGAGGAGCGTGAGCTTGCCACTGCGTTTGACGGTGAAACATGAACCGAGCCCGGCGAGCCGAAATCACACGCCTGACTTGTCCACTCCGACATTAGCACTTTTTATTCCCATCTCGATTGCTTTGTTTAATTTTTTTTTTCATTAAGTTCCTGGAAAGGTCTGCCTTTCTTCCGTCTTGTACGCTACACCTCCCCGTACCTGAGGGACTGTCAGTCAGATCTTCTGCGCTGGATCATTCGTGCGACAAGATGTGCGTGGAAAGCGACGGATGCGAGCTGGAGGGCTGCAGCGGCGCGGCGGCGGAGGTGCGCACGCTCTCAGGAAACGTGAGCGCCGCGATCAAGGCGAATCCCGAGCTGCGCGCGTGCAAACCGGGCCAGAAATTCCGCGCCGCGCTGATGCGGTGCCGCTCTCCCGCAACCGCCGCCGGGATCCTCAGCTTCGGCAACGTGCTCAATTACATGGACAGATACACGGTGGCCGGTAAGAAGCTGACTGACGTTCTCTTCTTCTTCTTTGTGTGGATGTGTAGCGCACGGGAATGCACCAGGCTCTGCGTCCCCCCCCGCAAAATCTTTAAATATAAACTGATTGAACATCTTCAGAGATGAGGAAGTCACGTTAAAAAAAAATGCACTCAGTGTGCTTAAAGTGTACGACGTGACACATTTGTTGCTATTCTTGTTAAGGTCTCTAGTGATGTAATCAACGCGGTCGGGTATCAGTAAAAAGACTTAAGTGACAGGATATTGACTTAAGTTTGCACAATGATCCGATCGATAATCTGACTTTAGTGAATCTTTCATCAACCCAAAACAAACGTCTTGGGATCGAAACTCAGGTTAGATGTGTCATGAGCAAACAATGCCTAATTATTTCAGACAGACAGACAGAGAGAGAGAGAGAGAGAGAGGTAGAGAGAGAGAGAGAGCGCGCGCATCAATTAGCAAAGAGATCAGGTAATTCTAGCTTATGATTAAATCATCATACAGGAATCTAGATTTATTTGTATAAGGATGTTTTAGTAAAACTACACATATCTATCTAAAGGGCTCATACAGTCTACCAATAAATCTCTATGCGCAAAATATGCTTATTAAATAATTGATAGCTACTTGTGCTTGTATGGCAATTTGTCAGCACCATATGCAGATTAATTACTACAAGATGGTCTACGGAAAAGAAAGGATTGTGATCAGTTTATCTGTTTCACACACTTGTAGTGTTGGCGTAAAGTTGATTAAAGACAATTAAATATGGACGAATATTGAAACTAACGCTGAAGCAGGCAACGGCGTTTCCATAGAAACTACCCCCAAGAAGCTACTTTACGACAACTGCGTAAACTGGAAGATACTGCTTTAAAAAATAAATAAAAAATGAATAAAATAAAAATAAAAGGCTTGTTCCTGCTCATTTAACATGTGCATATTTAAGAATGATTTGATGGTGATCTTAGGTGGCACGCCAGCTGGCTTTTGGACATTTTCATAAATAACTAATGGGCTAATTTCCAAGAAATTAAAAGGAGCATATATATTTATATATTTTGTTCTGAACACATGATTTAATCCTGAATTTGTTTTCTGAAGCATGTTGTTTTTCTGCGTCTGAATGAAGAATTTCCATTCATTCATTTCACTTAGTCAGACCATCAACTATCCAGAAAACAGACTTTGCGTATAAAATGCATGTAGGTGTAGATGTATATACACCGTCAGCCCAGGACCTGCAGTATTTCTTCTCTACATATAGGTTCTCAGACTGGACCTCAAGTGGTTGCTCTATTCCACCCTAATCTGGTCTATTATTTGGTTGAAAAAAAAAAAAAAGCGCTGGGTTTCTGAAGTTAAAAAATTCACACTGTCCCTGAAGTCACTGTCTCTGTTGTGGTCGCTCGTTGCTGTAGCAATAAGTCAATAACACAGACCACAGACTGATTAAGTCGCTTGCCGCTGTAAAACTTCTAAAATCAGCAGCAGTCGTGGTTGTACAAAGGGCTTATTCAGAGAAATAATATATCTATATATATAATATGGTCATTTGTAGTATAGGCCATGCGTACGTAGCGTAAGTTTAGAAGAGGAAACGTTTTCACAAGTTGCGCTTTGTAGGAGGACAGGAAACAAAAGCTGTGAATGTACTGTAGTGCCCAAAGGACTAAGCACAGGCTGTACAATCCGATAGAAATGCAAATGTAATTAATAAACACAGCCCACATCCTTTATGTTTGGAGTAAGAAAAATAAAACAGGCTGGCAGCATCACTGTAAGTATTGAATTAATGCCTGTAGTGGTCATGTGACTTCTGAGAACCAGGGTATAGTAGGTGTAATGAGGAATAAGAAGGTATTTTTTAAAGCATATCTCATCTCAGCATCTCCAAAGCTGGGGTTGTGTCAGCCATTCTAAAAACATTTGTAGATAAGGATGGTGTAGGTGATGAGAAAATCGTTATGTCATTAGTCAATGGTGGAAGCATCGTTTTTTTTTTTTTACACAGATTTATAGCAGTGCACTTTTTAACTTTTGGAACGCTGGAGTTTGTAATGAAAGAGCCGTAGAAAGAGAACGAGAGAGATGTCGAGGGCTGTATGTCGAGGACTGCAGTGAGATTGCAGCAGAAGAAGGTGTGTGAAGTGTGAACAGTGTGTGCACGTGTGTGTGTGTGTGTGTCATAGGCTGCAGCTGTGTATTGCACGGCGTGTTGAGCGCTGGGGTTCTCCTCTACGCCTCCCTGCCTTGCTCATGAATTATGCATGAGGAGAGGGTGTGTGGTTGTGTGTATACATGTGTGTGAAGGGCTGAGAAAGGAGAGGAGAGGGTTGACGCAGCCATCCTGCAGTGTTGAGCCTGACCACTCATGTGTGTGTGTGTGTGTGTGGGTGAGTTGAAGATGGTGTGCGTTTGTGTGTGTGTGGGTGGGTGGGGGTGTCACAGAAATCTCCTCCCCATCTCTGTTCAATCATTTCCACTGCAGTCATACTGCCAAGAGCATCAATGTAATGAGACTCAAACCAGTGTGTGTGTGTGTGTGTGTGAAGGAGAGGCACAGGGTTTAGGGAAAATTTCGAGGTAATCCCTGACCTCATGTCTGAATCTTCACATTGCCGGTAAAAAGATGAATGATTACTCCAGAGGAATAGAGAGACTGGTTCACGTTGTTGTGGTTGTAATCTCACACATGATGCACAGAGACACAGAACGGAATAAAGACTCTTCTGGTGGTCATGCAAACCCAAGTCACCCAATACATTCAGAGCTTGTAAAGCTCATATTGGTTCAAGCTGTTATTGCATCCCACAGAAGAAAGCGTCCACGGTGGCAGGCTGTGCCACAAAAATGCTGCATGAGCCTTTTACACTTTAACAAAGTCATACCCGTTTTATTCCGGTATGAATTTTTTACAAGGCATTTCTTCTAAGATGAGGACGTTTTATGAGCTGTGACGACGCCAAGGAAAAAAAGCAATTAAAGCGGCTCGCATGGTGCTCCCTGCTCTGCGGATTTGGTCCAAAAACAACAACAAAAAAAAAGAAAACAACAAATCTCCTATGAGTATCAGACAAAAAAAGAAAACAGAAATAATCTTGTCGCTTTTTTCTTTTGGCTCTGTAAACTTTGTGGTTTGGTGTTTAATTGGTACCTGCGAGGGATACGAGAAACACTGAGGTTCTAATTTGGCGCTTGACCACATTGTAAATACTCGCGGTGCAAAGACTTTTTTTTTAGGAAGGAAATGGAAAATAAGTGTGTTGTGAGCTGATTGCTGTGTGAGTGCGTGTGGAATATGACCTGAGTGTGTATGCACGCGGGTGTGTATGCAGATGCAGATTTTACACCACGCTACATGCTTGTTTTTAGTCTGCTTTATTTCCCTGTTGGCCCTCTCTCTCTCTCTTTCTCTCTCTCTCTCTCTCTCTCTCTCTCTCTTTGTCTCTCTCTCTCTCTCTCTTTCTCTCTTTGCAGCATGACCTCCAATGCACCAGATAAATCAACCTGATGAAGTGAAGGTTTGTGAACTGTTTAAAGTGATTACTTTTCTGGTAGCATTGCATTTTGGGAGCTGGCAAGACTGTCTGAGGGCAGACATAGAGTAGGCCCCCTGGTGAAGACTCAGATTATCGTCCAGATAATCTGGGATTAGAAGTGGAAGGAAGTGGCCACTTAAAGTTATTTGATCTAGAGACGCTCCCCTTCTCCGTGTCTGCCAATCCATCTGCATTGTTGATTCAGAAAGAACGCGTTTGACCAGCGGCTTATATTTTAAAATTGGTAGTATGAGAGGATGCCTAAATCTGGTAGCCGTATAGTGTTTATGCATTAGGAAAAGTGGAATGGTGAAAAGAGACATCATGTCTTATTCGCTGTAGCGTCCAGTTTAACTCGCCATCTCTCATACCACTGAGAGAAAATCCTCTATTAGCGCCTATGCACAAATACACATACATCTACACTTGCCCTGGCTGTCATCCCCGGCCCTGTTTCCTTCTGCCAAGACATGAGAAGGCGATAACGCCTATCAGCACATGCAAGGCGTGCTGCATTACGTCATGCTTCTCACTCCTGTGCCCCACCACACACACACACACACACACACATTTTGCTCTTGCTTTAGTGACTCCTTGCATAATTGCACTCATTAGGCTCAGATTCTATGTCTGTCCTAAATATGCACAGGGTGGAGTGAATTAAAAAAAGAACTAGCAACGTAGAGAAACACCTACCTACAGGCCAGGTCACGGTTGTGTGTTTTTAACACACCCACTACAAATTCCCAGCCTGCATCTGAATTAAACTTTGAGGTCGGCAGCAGCCACATCAGCCCTCAATCTTTTCCTTTCTTTCCTCTATTTGTTCCCCACATATTAAAAAAGGGCTCCCCAACAAACCAAAAAAAAAAAGGCTTAGTAATTGGATTTTATGGGCTTGTCTAGCTTTTTTCTGGAACCTTCTCAAAGAACAAATGGCTTCCACTTCTGCTAAAGTTTATTTCCATATGCCTTGGACCCGCTGCATGCTTTTTTAAAATCCACTCCACAGAGTAGGGTTATGTTGTCATTACCGCTAGGTCTAACATGATATATACAGGACATATATTACACGTCGTCAAGTTGTTGTTTGAGGAAAGTGTAGCTGAAAGGAAGAGTGACATAATGTCGATAGCATGCGGATTGCTGTGGGAAACGGCTAGGTAGGTGGCGAGCTTTGGTTTCGTATCCGAGGTCTTCCTCCTGTCGCGATTTTTCATCTCGTGTGTGTGTGTGTGTTTTTGTTGGGTTGTATTTAGCTGACGGTGAGACCTGCCGAAAGTAAGAGCAGCTGGAAATAAGCTGTGCCTCTTCCTCTCTTTTGGCTGTGTGGCTTTCTTGTGGTCGCCGTAAGCATTAGTTCTGGCACGCTACTGCGTTTTCACTGACAACCAGAGGCTCCTCGGGAGGTCTGAATGAGAGAGAGAGAGAAATGTTATCTCAGTCAATTAAAACATCGTGAATGTGGGAAACGTGTAGTATTTCCTCTCCCTTATCTGAAATGAATCATCTATCAACCTGATTTTAGACAATTGTACTAATTTAACAATATCTATAAAATAATACAATTTACGCACGATATTGAGGGGCAAGTTTCTGCTTAAGAAAAGAAATAGAATAGAATAAAAGCAAACGTTACCTGCCATTTACATGCATTATCATTATTTAAGAAATAGGCCTAGAACAAGGTTCAATAACCTTATGCGTTTAAGATATTTTAGCGATCGAATTTTCCTAAGAAAATACTTCAAATCTTAGCAAGAATATATGATGATTAATTTTTTATTCCTTATTAAGAGTTAACAAACATAAGACTGTTCAGCCGTTCAGCCCATTTCTAGACATTATTAATAATCCTGGGCGTGAAATTGTCTTATTTGATGGGAAATATTCCTAAACAGGAGAAAAGCAAAAACCAAAAAGGACATTATTTCAAGAAAAAAAAAAGATTCAAGGTTTACATTCAATCAATTGTCGAGTGATAAATATGAGAAAAGTGTTCATTCTTATTATATTAAGTAAAGAAAGCAGGAACAAAACATCCATCTTGCCAAATACACAGGCATCATTCAGGCGTTCAGCTCAGTGTATATGTGTGTCCCGGTGTATAAATACACACTCATGACACTCACTGACATATTTTAGCATTTTCACAAAGTTGCAGTCTCACAAAGCCTCAAAGAAGTGTAAGCATTCAGTGACCCATCATCCTAAAATAAGCCCCGGTGGCTATTAGAGGCTCAGAGAAACCGGCGTGTGCTTTTGTGTGCTGTGTTTTGATGGGCTCCTCTTTCACCAAGTCATGCTCTTTAAATGAAGCGTTGCTGCTTCGTTTCCTTCTATAGCAATAGCTCTTGAGGTAGTAATGACACCCGAAGATTTATTTGGGAAAGGGGTCTGCTTTTAGCTCGATGCATGTCTGGACGGATACACGGATTTTTATGTGTGAGTTAAAATAAATGACAGAACGAGGTGGCAGGTTTGATGGACAGATGAAAAATGGGGAGGAACTGGAGATGGGAGGATAAGGTGACCCCTGAGGCGTGGACACCTGGGGGAAAGGGTGTGTCATGCAGAGAAAGTCTAGGTTCTATGGATCAGAGCTGTATGAGATCAGAGATGACCTCTGACCCCAGCATGATGTGTTTGGGATGACCTGGGACCCGAACCACGTCAGGGCTGGAACTTTATACTCATCCGTGAAGCTCTTAAACAGCATAATTGCCGAGATACAAAACGGAGTTCTAGGAATCTATGTGCCTGATATATAATTGGATTAGATCTGCAGTAATATCAGGGTGGATGATGTGTGTGGACAGGATTTATGCCCTGTGTCATTTATTTATATATGTGCCTTCCACACAATCCCATAAATATCATCTCCAAACAAGTAGGCATTTGTGGACTAAAACTAGCAGAGTAAAGCCTGGCTTGGAGTTTAAAGTAGCCATTGGAATCTTTCCACAGTGGCTAAACTAATATTTACACTGACCTTTCAAGCATGGCAGGGTTTGTCGAGACTTTATAAAGGAAGCGATCGTGTCATCTTTGTCCCATGTCCATGAGTCGCTGAGTAAATAATCAACAGCAGCCAGGGATTATTTAGCCTGTTTATCTCCAGGCCAAGAGAGATAGAGAGAGAGAGAGAGAGAGAGAGAGAGAGAGCGCTTAGCATCTGTTGTATGCCTGTGTTTATGTTTGTTAAAAGCGTACATCTGCTCATATGTGAATTTGCCTTTGTGCGCTTTTAGGACTTTGGTCATTGCAATGTTATCACACTCACACGTGTGTGTGTGTGTGTAAGAATGATTTTATTTGCCCTGAGTAACAGTTATTGTAATAGCTCGATAGATGCAGCGTATTAAAAGGCAGAGCAGTGTCTCAGGGGTATGTACTCAGAACTGTGGGTAAATTACAGCCCTGACCCTCTGTCGCTCCTCTGATGTATTTGTTAATGAAGAGGTCAAATGTCAGCTTTCGTGCAATTGCTCCTCACCAGATATAAGATTTTCAATCTTGGGATTGGAAAGCGGCTTTGATTTTCTTGGACAAAGCTGAAGAAAACCTGAGAATGGCAGGATTTTAGATATTTTTGACAGCCAATAAAAATATGATATGGACATGATATAAAACTGCATAGACAAAAGTTTCAGTAAAGGTCTGTCTAAAATGGGTATTTAACGCAAAGAGAATATAAAACGGCACAAAACTTATTGGAACATGGACATCTAACATGGAAAATGTAAGATAAAATTAATAATGAAATGAAATGTTAATTATATAACCTACTGTACAGGCAATAAAAATCAAATAAAAACGGAATAAAACAATGAAACTAAAAACAATTTAATAATTAAATCTAAATTAACCTGCAACCGAAATAATAATTATAATTTAAAGAAATTATGTATTTTGTTTTTTGTCTAAAATCCCAGTGTAATTAAGCTGCAATGGTCATAGTCATTAAAAAAACAGTTGTTTTGTTTCATTTGCTGTTGTAATAAAGAACAACATGACCTTTTCAATTTTGCAAACTACTTCCTGCATGTGTTTAAGGGTGTGTATTTATATAGAAGTGTCTCATTTGGTTTCTGCGAATGCACACATCCTTGTCTGTGCGTGGGCGTGATAACGTGTTATTAACGCTTGCTCCTCAGGTTTAAATTCCATTAGCGTTACCTCAACACTGGTATCAGCGTGTAAATGGAGCAGGACAATGTTAAGTCTAGAGACAGGTGTGCACTGGACAGACTGGCTTCCAGTCACCTGCCATTTCAGTCCATTAATCCACCTGAGGCTGGACGGTCACGCCTGGACGTCCTGCCATGCTCAAATCATTTCAGCATTCCAATAATTCTTCACCTCGGCTTGGAATGTTCTGAAAGGAGATCCACCTTTAAGTCCTGAAAAATGTGCATGTACTTACTGTGTGTCCAAAAACATAATCACTGCTGAATGAAACGAAACGTCTGTACTGGTAAGCGCAAACTGGGTTTGGCTTCCGTGAAGGTGTGTGTGTGTGTGTGTGCGTTCTCACAGCTGCGGAATGTAGCGGTGGCAGTGTTTGGAATGTGCCAGACTGCTTGTTTTGCTTTCCCACACACACAATTGCCTCTAATCACTTTTCTCATCCCACCCATATCTATCGCCTTAAATGTTACTGAATCATTCCAACCTCACATAGCGCATGGAAATATATAAACACTTTGCATTCTCGTCATTTCACTCGCCCATACCACGTCTTGGTGCTGACTGTCACTCAACCTTCAGATTTTTATCAAATTTTTGTGAAATATTCCGAAAGATCGTTTCCTGCATGCTAGCAGAGACCGGGTGAAGCTAATACATGCTGTGTCTGCGGTGTGCGTCCTGCAGGGGAGAATTAAAGCACGCTGGAAAAGAAATGAGCTTAATCTCAAATTGATGAAAGAGAAAGGGAGATAAATGGCAGAGCCGGAGTCAGGCCCTCGGAGAGCGCTGTGCGCAGGGATCGAAATAGCACTTTCCCCAGCGAGGACACCGATTTAACGAGAGCGGCGTGCGGGTCGGCGTTGACTGGGGTGAAATGGAGGTTTATGGAGCTCCAGTCAATTACAGCTACCATAGTAGCCCTTTGCATTATGCTGCACATATGTTTCTAATTCAGATATGGATTCAGTCTTGGCATCTTGTTGTGCATATTATCAGAAACCGCACCAGCACTGCCTTTTAATCCTTACTTCCAGTGCTCTTGCTGTCTTCCAGTCCATTGTTTGCTTTGATATTGGCTCACAAGTACTATTAAAATGGGTTCAAATTGGGTGCAGTAGGATTAGAACGCTGTGCTGTTACCTGTTAGTGACCTGGGGAAAGTGACCGAGCCTTTTTAAATATGGCTGCATAAGAGGACCTTAGGCTGGGAGCTTGAGGTATTTCAGGTATTTTGTGTCTTTAGGATGTTTAAGGTAATATTTGGATCATATTGGGTTTAAGTATTTTAAACAAATATATACCAAAAATGAAGCACAGATTTACTTATTTATTTATTCAGAAAGGCTTGCCTGTTGAGAACGGGATTCCACAAAATACAATACCATGAGCGTGTGTGTGTTTGATGGCATGTTGTGTGTGTGGGTGTGTGGGACCTGAGTAAGCGTAGGTGGATCGGTGATGCTAAATTAGTGCGAATGAGTCATTAAATATGTGCATACATATGTACACCCTGTGATTGAATTGTTGGATCGGTGTTTAACTCTGACCCGGATCAGGCATGTGCGATGTGAAGTGCTGCACAATGATTTTCTAGAATCCTGGTTATAGTAACTGCTTGATTAGGGTCGCAGTGGTGTAAATTAGGCTTCAATTTGCCTACAGAGGGCAGGAAAATGTGAATAAAAAATAATAATTGTGCAAGCAGGATTAAAAGCAGTCCTGTATGTGTCTCAAGATAAGAGCTGTTATATTAGCTGGATTGGATTATGAACTGGATTAACTGGAGTGTCAGAATTCAGGACAGTTCTACCTCTGAGTGTTTTCCCCCAGTGTTTCCAGGGGTTTGGTCTTGTGTAGCCAGACCTTCAGACTGACAGCATAAGGTCTGGACTTTATAGCAGCTTTTATTGGCGAAGGACCGCCCAAGGCGGCGTCTTACTGACATGTAGCGCAACCAATCACAGTGCATTTTGTTCAGCGTCATGTTTATGGTGCTATTAACTCTAAGACAACAGGAGTGTGTATAGTGAAGTGTATATACAGTGTACAGTGTAACCGGGGTATAAATATCAGGTAACACAGGAATATAGATGGCATGTGTGGCAAAAGGTGGACAGGATGCACAGAAAAGCATGGTTCGAGTGGCCAAAAAATATTTTTCTTAGGAATGTGTGACAGGAATGTTACATTCAGATTATGACTCAGTTCTGGAATGGGGAACTGAAATAGTAACTGATCCCAATCGCACAGGTATTTTTTATTTTTTTTCAGGCTGAAACAGTGCTTGTGTGTCTCTTCCTGCACTCCTCTGCTCTCTTTCTCTCTCTCTCTCTCTCTCTCTCTCTCTCTCTTTCTCTCCGGCCGCTCTGACAGCAGAGTAAAGGCTGCAGTTTGTTGATGCTAAATTGAGCTTGAAAAACCAGCCTTCAGGCTTTTCCAGCTTCGGCAACACTGAAAACATCAGACTTGTCCAATTTAGCTCTTCTCTTTTCTCCCTCTTACTCACTCCTACCCACTTCTTAACTTCTCTGTTTTGATTCTTTCGCACTCTACCTCCAGTCTATCTCTTGTAAATTCCGAGAACATCTCGACCCGAAGCTTGACGCTAGCATCGATCTTTCTGGATGTTTCTCTCAGACACTAATAAATTAAACATCTGTGTAGTTGTATCTCACCCAATCAACAGAAGTCTGAAAATTGGATTTGACTGGTCCAAAAAAAAAAAAACCCCACTATTCGCAAAGCATTTGCTTTCAAAGTCTTTCATCATCCCTTGGCAAACGTAAAAGCCTTGTGAAGTCTCTTTGTAATTCCACGACTGTTGCTACCTAAGCACATTGTTTTAGACAATTCAATTTACTGCCTCGCATGGACTGCCTCAAAGATGTCGGCTAATTAAAGCAAGCGTAGCGAGCGTCCTGCGCTGCGCATGTAAATGCTAGTAATTAAAGCAGCTAATCAAGCAATTCAGTCTGTCATTCAGAGCTAATTATTCTCGGAACGGGGCTCTGCTGACCCTCCGGGTGAATCCCACCCACACCACACGCTGCTCTTTAAAAACTCGTGATTAGCACGCAGTCGCACGCTGTAATGAAATATTCCAAAAAATTAAAGTAGAGCATTAGGATTATTAAAACTCCTCAGTCAGGAATACACCCAGGTGATAAAAGTGTTTAGTTTAGCAAAAGTGTTTTGGAGTTAGCGTCAGAGCTAACCCCAAACCCGGCTGGCTCATGAGATTACAATTTGGTGTTCTTGCTAGCACAAGGTCAATCAGATGCGTGTCAGTGCTAGCTGAAACATGTTAATTGAACCGCTTGTATTATAGCCAGTGCATGCGTCTTAGCTGCTTGCTCGCCCTTAATGTGTCATCTCATTATGCCAAAGTGGTCAGTCCCTCCAGCCTTAATGAAACACTAGTACATTTTTCTGGCAGGATGAGCTAAAAGCTGTCTACAAGACGACGCTCTTTAAGTGATTAGACCCGCAGTGCAGCCTTTTTGTCTATTAGCATATCTATGGTGACTTTGTCCGGCTGGATAAGGGTCAGTGGGGGAATACAGAATACTTTTGCTTTGCTTCACTCCATTTCCTGCAATGGCTATATGTCTGGCAAGTTAGCTCACAATCCTGAAGATTATACATTATTGATACGCTACGCTGTATGTATGACTGGTATCTCTGGAAGACTTTCTCTCGCTTTATTCCTCTCTGTTGCTTTTCGGTCATGAAATATTTAGCAGTAGTCCGGTAGAACATTGGAATGGAAGGTGTAGTGTTTGTGCATTGTGTTTGTGCTTCGGTTTTGGGAAAAACTGACATTGTTTCTGTGGCTATGAGTCTGCTATGGTTTGGTTATTTGTATGTGAGGAGTGAATATTCATCTGGATTAATCATAGCCTCACTGGTTGACACAAAAACATTTGTGGGAGACCAGAATAAAAGCTAGGATAAAAATGAAAGATAACAACTACTAAGTCTGATGGATCGGCTATGACGAGGGAGGGAGGTCTGCTAGTATGTGTGTTTTTGCTGGTGGTTTGTTTGGTTGAATCTGCTTCTTTCAATCGCTGCTATGTCTTTTCAATTTAATTTATTTGTACAGCACTTTTAACCATGTCTCAAAGCAGCTTTACAGAAGTATAGAAACATAGTTTAAAGTTAATATTTATCCTTAACATTTATCCCTAAAATCTCTTTTCTTAAGCTATGATATAGCTAGGCAGCTAGGATGTCAGTGGCAAATGTTAAATTTTCAGACATTTTCAGGAAAAACATAGCTTTTTAAACATACTGTTTAACTACTGAGAATACAACTGTGTATTTTATCAATGCACTTTTATTATTATGCAATTTACAGGTGGCATGATGCTGTAGAGGGTATTTATGCATGGCGCGTGTGTGTGTGTGTGTGTGTGTAGTACAAAGGACTGGTGTTCCATTCAGAATGGTTAAAGCGCTCCTGGGATATGCTTTGGTTTTTATTATGACAGTGTGCACTGAAAAGGAATAAATGATCTAGAGTACATAGCAGTTACCACCCAAAACATTAGCCATGCAATCTCTGGTCATTTATACACACATCTGCAACACACCAAAGATCTGTGATGCAAGATGAAAGCAGTAAAATCGAGCGTCTGCTGCAGAACTGTATAGGAATTCCGTAACACACCGCATACATGCTTCTCCTTTACCACATGTACTGTTCTCACACATCTGCACCGTGTTTGCATGGAGAGCGTGGGCGTTTATAGAGTGGAGTGGAAAAAGGGAAAAGCATTCCCCGTTGTCTGCCTCGGGCACGTGGCCAGCGCTAGGCAGGAGGAGGAAGGACCCGCCGGTCAGGAGCCCGCCGACCACAGTCGGGCATATTTGTGGCTAGCCCTTTCTCTGCTGCTGCACTCATTTATAGTGTGCTCACTGTAGAGGAGCTAGAGACAGGCCATGATTTGTGGGATGGGCTGTTCTCCCCTCCCTTCAAACACACTTAATTGCTTGCACACACACCACACACACACACCACACACACGCGCACGTTTCGCTAAGCTGTGGGTTTTATATCGATCCCCGTGACACATCAAGAGGGATTGCCCCATGCTTGACTAGGAAGAGAAGGAGGGATGGAAGAGGAGAGAAGGGAAAGATGAAGGGAGCAGGCAGGATGTGTCTCTGTCAGCAGCAGAGCTGTGACTCCCTCCGTCGTTTCACAGCACAAAAAGGAACGGGGGTGAGAAAATGCCTGAGCACGCAACAGAGGAAACATTTCCTTACCACAGAGCGTAGCGTTACATTTACACAGGATATGGAACCGTATGCTCGGCCAAGGAATTCTCATATGCAGTTTGACCTCGGTGTGCCTTCTCTTTTCTGATTACTCTAAGTTTTGCTTATTTTCCTAACCCACACTCCCTTATTCTCTTCCACCATCCACGATTCGTCTCTTCTCCACCGCCACCACAGTAAATAGGCCGATCAACTCTCTGCCCTATCCCTAACCTACTTCTCGAAAATAGCACGATGGGGGGTATGTGGGTTTCTGCGGTTCTCTCGGGGGAAAGGCAAAATAGGTCTGTCCTACTCCTACGATGTACTTCTCCATGTCTGACGACTGCTCGAGAGACCCCGGGGTCTACATAGTGACGTGTCAGCCCTAAAATTACCCAGGCTTGGGTGTGTGAGTAAAACCCCCTCCTTTGTCAAGGAGTGCCGAAGAGGAGAACAGAGCGGCGGTTGTGTTTGCCCAGGCCGAATTGATGACTGTGTTTTGGTTTCGGCCCTGGAAAACAAATTGTCATGTCATTTTGGTCAAGACTCCTCAGAGGGGAAAGAATTCTGGCTTCCCGGTTATGAGACTGACGATATTTCATAACAAAAAGCAAACTGAAAGAGCGCAAGCTATCCTCTCTGCTTCTTCTGCTCCCACTTGGCATAAACTCAGAGTGAAGTCTCACTTCAGGCTGCTCCATCTAAACAAGGCAGATTTCATTGCAAGTACATTTTTGAGGATAGGATCAAGCATGCATCAGCCATGCATGCACAATTACTCCTGCTTCTAAACTAATGTGTAATAGGTACATCACTGCAATAAAACCATGGATAGCCTGGCCATGACCTTGAACAAATTCCTTTGAGGCCACCAGAAGCATGTCGTTTTACCCCCAGCGACAGTGAAGTGCACTTCTCACCGACGTATTGACCTGTGGATGGCAGACGGACAATTCATGGATCCCCCGAGACAAGTCAATGTGGTGAAAGCATCAATAGCACCTTGTCATCCGCATGCATAATGGCTTCATTTATATGAAGCTCGAATGGATCTGTTACTTTAGCCGTTGAAGCTGGACTGAAAATAGATGACTCTCTTTTGCTGTTGCTCTAAAAATCAGAAGAATTTAAACAATTTTGAACGGAGACATTTATTAATCTGGATTAATCTAGATTACAGGCACATCAATTAAACTATCAGCTAAAATACCTCTGAAACAAAGGTCAGTTTTTCATCACTGTTTAATTATCAGATCTTCTTCAAAGCACATGATGAACAGTGTTTACAGAGATAACTTCTCTGGAAAGAACCCAGCGCATTGCTAACAACGTTCTGCAATGGAGTATGAAATCACACGGCATGATTAAGCGACAGAAACAGGCAGGGCGGCATTCTTTTACCCGAGCAAGTATGCGTTGCAGTATCTGCGTTCTGCCACAGCAATTCCGAAAAAAGCCTTCTGGCTCTACGCAGGTGATATAACCACCTGCAAACAACACTTGTTCAGAAGCACATAAAGCCGTGGGGGCAATTACACCTGCCACCTGTAGCAATAAATAACTGTCATGACCGTAATGTACAGAAAGTACAGAAAGTGCTTTATGTATTTTTTTTATTCACAATCCTTGCCGTCTTCCTGTATCACTGATCATCGGTCAACCTTGACCTCTCTCGGTCTGCATGTCCGGACTTTGTTACCATGGCAACAGAGGTGGATGGCAGAAGGTCGAAGATACCAGTTTGGCCATTTGGGCCATTTGCATGCTGCTGTTGTTTGCCCACACATGGCTAGTCCTGCCAGGCAAGCGATGAGAGCGCTGACCTCCATACAGAAATGATGCAATGTGCAGTCAGAGTTGTTGTCCTCCATTTCAGCCAGGCTGAAGATTTCAGACTGCCTTTTTTCCAGTTTATGAAAAAGCCTTTGCTCTAAAAAAAAAAAAAAAATGTTGGATGCCAAGTATGAGCCTGGTACATAATTCAAGTTGCTGTTGCACCAAAACTTGCTGACTGGAGACTGGACGTCTATCAAAATACATGAGATATTAGGACAAAGTACAAGTCATTGGGATACAATATACTACTGTACTGTATATAATACTGGATTGGAAAATGAACAGATGTACAGATACAGATATGAATAGGATGTGCACTATTCTTTATTTGGGCATCTGGTAGATAAATGACCGAAGACGCAATTTCATGTACACTTTTCAACACTAGTATGAAGCTGATGAGACAAATAATCACTTATAGATCTTTTCCAGCCCTTTACCAAGAGCAAACGGTATAAAATAAATTTGTTAAAAAATGTTGTACACAAGAAAAAAACAAAAATGATTGACAAAAAATGGACTAGAGTGATGTAGCTGAGGTTGAGGAACTGTGAGAGGAACCATTCATACACCACACTGACAATTTTTTCATTTCACACCTCCTGTGTGTTCTCCATTTTTTCCTCAGACCTTTCTTCTCAACCCAAACAAAATGGAAATATCAGACATTTTCCATCATCAGTATAAACAAATGAATTATTTTGTGGCTGCAAGTCTGATAAAGAATGAGTCAGGGCTTTCAGTGTGAGACGTGTGTTTTTAATCTCTGTTGGGAAAAACCTTACACAGAATTTTAGTGGTTGAAGATAACAGCTTAAAATTCTCGACGAACAAGCATTTGGGGCATCTCAAAACATTTGTGGGAAAAAGAAAAGTTTTTTGGAACTGTTCTATGAAGATATTTTCTGTAGAAGACTAGATAAAAAACAGAAATGCTTGAAATGAAAAACTACAAAAGCCCCGAGTGTCTACTTTCATATGAGTCATTAGGCACCACTGTAGAGTGTGACATGACATAGACATTCATTGCTGAACACAGGCACAACAAAACAGGTGCAAATTCCATTTTTTTTAGAATTGCCTCTGGGAAAAAACAGTTAAGGTCAGGCCCACATCATATTTATATCTGAATAAATATACAAACATTTTGTATCTCTAGACAGATACGGATACGCCACACCTAGTACGGCACCCAATAGTGTCCTGAATGATTCAGAGCACTAACACTGACTCCTTCTTCATGCTGAAACCACATAAACTTGGTTTAATTTGTCAATAAATCATTCCAAATCTCTTCATTGTCTGCTTCTCTTTTGAAGAAAGTAAAAGTATCTTTCTTTCAAGTAACAATGAGGATCGAATTGAATAGCTTTAGCTGGTTTATCCGGTATTTTATAAAGCTCTGTACAAACTACCGGCGGGCATGGCGGGTACGGTGCTGTTTTGGCGGCCATTCTAGCACCATCTGGCACAGGGATCCCCTTCCCTATGGGGGATTTGAGAGCGAGACCGAACAGAGGTGGGTGACTGGCTAATTACAGCGCTACCTGCCAAAGACAAGAAACAGAAGGACAGGGACGGTGTCTGAACAGCGTTATCCAGACCCTAGCTGGCAGCAATTGTTATTTTAGAACAGAAATCAGTTTTCAAGAACTTTGTCGTCCCCCCAGACGTTTCTTGCCCCTGCCGCAGGTATTCGGTGTTGATTGCTTGGTTCTGGTGTCAGCTTAAGAGTTGCAAAGATGATACCCGTTAGGGGGGATGAGAACAGGTTTTGGAAAGGTTTTCTTTTTCTGAAGGCAAAACAGTTGTCTAGTACCCAAAGGACTTTGGATAGTTGGGAAGCTTCTTTAGAACGGAAGGCTCTCAATTATTCAGAAATAAAACGAAATAACACTCTATTTATTATTATAGCCGATAGCTGCATGATTTGATACAATAGAGTGATTACAAATTTATTTAAGACAAGTGCTTCATTTCCGGCAGGGCTCAGATCCAAACCAGCATACCTCTTTCTCAGAACAAAATGTATCTACCTTAATGATGTGACCGTTAGACAGAAAATCCTGATTGGCTATGGGGGGAATGCGAGCAGGTGGCAGCGTCTTGCTTCGCAGGAATGTTGTATCTTGCGAGAGCGAGTTTCCACCTGCCCGAGCTTTTATCTGTCTGGTGACAAACCAAAATGATGGCAAAGCTCAGGCGATAATAGGAATGAGAAGTAATCTCGGTGTGATAATACAGGAAATAAATAAATAAAATGCACTATAACACTGTGAGGCGTTTCAAGATGGTTAAACTTGGAAAACGAAAGTTCACCCGTTGCCTTAAAGCCGTGAGAACACTCACAGGTACTCAAGACAATGCATTAAAGTTTTAATATTTGAAAACGTACAAACTTGAGTTCAATATCCTAAACAAGACCGTTGGAGTCAAAGAGCAGAAATAAGTCCGCATCATTTCCTTGTGCTATAATGTTTTACAGTGAATGCATATAGTGTGATGACTTAATTATCCAGCAAAATCTCTAGTTTTCAATTAACATTGTTAGAGTTTATACAATTCTTCAATCCTTCTCGACACCAAATAAGTGCTCTAAACAGTATGGGTGTTAATTCGTTTCAACACTCTGGATGACTTGGCTGAGCTACACCGCAAAACTAATCACACAATCGCAATTTGTTTTGTTCTTGCTTAAATTGTTTTGGTTTTTTAAGGAAAAAAAAAATACCCCTAAGCTAGGCTATAAATAGGCCGTTATTGCATGCGGACAAACGGGCTAGTGAAGACGTAATGATGAGATTGAATACTTAACCTTGTTGATGCAGTTAAAGACATGATCATTTGAAGCCCTGTGAAGTGTGTCAAGTCAGCAGAAATCTTACACCATGCTGCTGAGATCTTTAGGGGCATAATCAGGATTTCTTAGCTGATTAGGTAAAGCCACAGTTTTTGGGCTTTTGGAAATCTTCCCACTTGTGGGGTTTAGTTCCAACCTTAATCCCATACACCTGATCCTGCTACCTGAAGTGTAGTTATAACTACAGTCAATCATGGAATACAGTAATAGAGTAATAGAATAATAGCGGTACAGTATTTACTCACAGCTGTGTGTTTTGAAATGCCTTATTTGGCCTAGACAATAGTGCGTCCACTATTCTGACAAGCAGATTGTGGTTATTTTTTATTTGCTGAGAAAAGAGAAGTGAGAAGAATGATTTAGGAGCTATTTATATTTGAGAACTTTATATAGCCAGACATTGAGTTACAGAGTTATGTGTGGTTTCCATGTTGCTTCTTAATTCGCTAGAGACTTCAAGACCTAAAAATGACATCATAAGACTTAAAAAAAAAGCAGTATTTTTTATTATATTATAAAAAAATTTTAGTGGTCTGTATTGCCTGAACAGAACTGTACATTAATTAAGAAGCTTTAAAGTACTCTGTGTTGTTATGTGATAGGACACTAGTAATGATTCTCTCTCTCTCTCTCTCTCTCTCTCTCTCTTTCTCAGGCGTGCTGCGAGACATTCAGGAACACTTTAAAGTAAAGGATAGCGGAGCTGGCTTGCTACAAACAGGTAAGTCTCTCCAAATCCCATAATTACACTGCGTTGCAACCAACCACTAAGCACTAAACATACCCCCCCCCACGACACACACACACACACACACACACACACACACACACACTACAAATGCTGAAACACTCTTCTCATGTGTAAAGGGACCTATTACCAGAAGCCACTGAGCTGCTTAAATCCACACTGACTGGCACGACAAAAGGATAAAAGAGCAACTAAAAGGTCTGCCACATCTCTTAAAGGTCCCCTTTCCCCTCCACCCCCCATCCCTCCTCCTCTCTCTATGTCTGGGTAATTGAGTGAGCTTAAAGCTTACGTTTTGGTATAACAGGAGGCTGTGGACTAAAACCAAACCCTGAACCGGGGACATTAATGCGACATATTTAGTCAGAGAAAGAATTCATACAGTGTATAGAAACTGCCTTGAATGTTATTTAAAGTAACGTGAACAGGACAAGTCATCATGGAGCGCTGTGTATTCTGAGCGTCTGAATTCGCTGTCTGCTTCCTGTCGCTGCGAGGAAAGCCCGGGTTTATACTGGAGCCCAGTGTGTGCTTCTAAAATCAATAATGCTTTCATATATTTCTTTTATTTTTTCTTTTATTTCAGTTTTTAAAAGGGGGATGTAGTGGCAGATCCAACAGTGCAGGGCTTGTGCAGTGTAACGAAAATATTAAAGACATAAATAGATATTCAGGCAGTGTTCTTGAGTCAGTGTCAATCAGAGTTTAAAAAAAAAAGAAAAAAAAGAAATGCTTATTAGTTGCTGATATTAATAATTCCATTAAGATATAATGGAACTTGATGGGCACTTTGAGTTATAAATGAATATAGAATAGAATTTGACTGCGTTAATACACAACCATTTTAGTAAGACTTTTCATTCGTTTTCAACCCAATGGGTGTGTTTAGTCCAGACAACGGGTGTTGTATTAGGCAGGGGGAGCAGGTATTTCTGCTGGTACAGGCACGGCTATTCTGAGGGTTTGGGTTGGGCTTCCTGACCCAGGCTGCCTCAATTAGGCTTTTGTAAGAGAGAGCCGTTATGTAGAAATCCCATTGGATGCTGGGAGTCGACTGCATTTGGTGACCTTGGCAAACATAGATGCACACGTCCACAGGTTTTTAAGGACACATGCACACGCACACACACACACACACGCACGCACACACACACACACACACACACACACACACACATAATGCCCCGTAGTGCCAGGGGAAATCTGAGATCGAATTTAGATGGTGTTTGTCTGTTACTTTAGTTCATTTGTTTTGAAGATATTAAAATATCTGGACCATAGGGGCTTGGAAGATATTTCCTTATAAAAATTGCCTTTTGTTTCTATGTTGCTTAATGTTTTCATTAAAAAAAATCCCTCTGTACTTAGGTCTCTCTCTTATCTGCTTATTTTAGCTGTCTCCAATAAAACACTTGAATTTATTAAAACACTGTGTTGACAAGACGGACAGAAAGAAGACGATAAGAGCAGCGTAGACAGATACATACAGGGAGAGATAACTTATTATTACTTTTGACTGGGTGATTGCTTGGAGACGCTGGTGATTGGTTTAGTCCCAGCAGGGAGTGCGTGCTGTTGGTTCATTCTCAGCAGGGGGACTGGGCTACTGGCTGCACACACCAGAACGAGCATTAGTTGGACGCCAGTATGACATTTGTTTGGATGATTCTTTGGCTGTTGGGAGGCAGAAATTGCCCAATATGTCTTAAATAAAACACTGCATGATTAAACCCTCCCAGAACAGTATGACATACAATGCAGGAATCAGTTAAAAACTAGACTGCAACTAGGCCACATTTATAAGTTAGCTACACTCTGAACCATCGTTACGTTAAAGTTTTAAAAAATATATCAGACACCACTCATGTTTCATACTACATACAACACAATTTTTCTCTACCCTTTGTGGCTAGCTAACATTCGACTTAGTTAGCAAGCTAGCTATGTCGTTAGCAAACATTACTCTAGCTAGAATGAGCTAGTTTGGATTATGTCATGATCCTACGAGCGAATAAACCACATGTCACCTGCTAGAAGTTATGATGTGAGATGGTGCTAAATGGCGTCCATTTTTCAATCAACAGTGACCTTTGAATGCTGCTGCTAAGGCAACACAACTTGAGCACTGATGTATAATAATGAAGGATCATAGCAACAGTACAATATAAAACTGTAAAAAAAAAAGTCCAGACAGTAACAAATGAACACTGAAGGAACTCATTCAACCCTCGAGATTTGCAGTATACAGCGTGGTTTAATGTAGAGCGGATGGAGAATGTGCATGTGTGTGTGTATTTAACTGTGGCTCAGCATGAGCTCTGATCCCTCTGACCTCAGTCTCACACACTGCTGCAGAATTTCGTACGCTTCAGCCACCGGCCGCATGTGCGTGTAGAGTAGAGGTAGAGTGTGGGTGTGTGGGGTCACCTGGGAACATCTGAGACATGCGTGAGTGTGTGTGATTGAGTGGGAATACTGGTGTGTCTTTTACTCTAGTGTAACATTGAAGTCTGGGAGAGGTCACGGATAAACCTTTTTTCTCCCTCAGTAATAGAAAATAGAGATTGCTCTGCACAACATTTTGTTTTCAAGTGGAAAATGTAATACTACAATGTGGGAGTATTTTTCATTATTTTTATTGGAACACAAATCCGTTTATTCGAGTAGTTTTTAGCTTAGGCGGTTTACTGACAGAGCAAAACAAAAGCCTTGAAGATACAGCAAACTGGAGATAAAGATAATTTATCTGCAGTAAATAAAGGCATTATTTAGAGCACAGATATTTTGATTGCTTTATTTTATTTATTGTTGATTGAAGCAGCAAATAGCTTCCATGAAATTCTCAATCGCAATCTGTGTGAGCTACTATCTAGCTAATTAACATTCTGCTCCCTCACCACTCAGTGACCTGTATGTTATTTTTGACTCGCTTGCCGAAGCAAATCTGTCGACTGAACGTTCCTTCTAACACATCTGGTCCTGACTTGGCCTCCACAGCTGAGATGATCTAAAACTGCCTCTGTTTTAGTCTCACCAAAATACCAAAGACTTCCAATAAAGCTTTCCAAACTCTCCACTTTAAGCCTGTTAAAGCTTATAATGAAGCAATAACTGAAGATTTGAAAGGTTTTATATGCTGACCTTTATTTAAAGCTCACATATATTTGTTATAAGTGTTTGTTTTTAGTTTTCACTATGCATCCTTATATCAGGTCATTCAACAAATAATGACCTGCATATGCCTGACCTCAATAAATGACACCCTAAGAAGCGACACCTGGTATGTATGTAAGTGACATAGTACAGATATAGTAAATGCGCCATCGATTCATGATCTCCAGTTATGAGAGCAACAAGAAGCAACAAGCAAACGTAACATCGCAACACCGGACTATTGCATTTGACATTAGGGGATGGACAGTCCTCGTGAAACTTCATCCGCACCAAATGGGCTCTCCTGATCAGTACGGTATGTGCTTTAGGCTGTAGCGTTCACACCTGTCAGCCATCTTTTCAGCTTCCACAATGATGAGCATTCCATGACTCTTTGCTTGTCACTATGTTGAAAATTGCCGTTCCCATCACACCCTGGGAAGCCTGTTAGACCAAGTTAAGTCCGGCGGTCCCTTTGTCAACACCCGACCTTAACCGATAGGAGGTAAACTACAATGAGGGTGAAAAGGCCACGTTTCTGCTGTGCTGACATCAGCTCTGTAATGAATGGGAAGTATCAGGGTCTCTTAAGAAAACAGATCTAACATGCTGCTAAGCCAGGATACCCGCAGGGCATTGTGGTTAATTGAAAGGTGAGGGGAGGAGGGCAGAGGGAAGAATAGGGAGACGGAATGGGAAAATGGAGACGGCTGACTGTGGATGAGGTTACTGTCCTGAAGCAATGTCAAAACTTTCCTTTTGTTTGATGAGAGACAGGGGTATTTGAGAAAGTGAGCAGCTTCAAAATGGAGTAGACGCTGCTTTATCCTGGTAGGATTTTCATTTGAAAGAAATGAGAGTCATTTGAAACAAACTGGAAGGATGAAAGAGACAGTTTTTTTGGGGGAAAAAAGCTAAATTATGTTCATTTGCCATCATTGTTGGTTTTGGTGGTTAGAAATTCAAACTTCACAGCTAGTCTTTTTCTGAAATTCGCATTATTGACCTGTAGCAGCATTGCTGTGATGTTTAGGCTATGTGGGTGATGTGGTAGCTTAGCGGTTAAGGCATTGACCTACTGATCAGAAGGTTGTGAGAATCCCAGGTCCATCATGCTGCCCCTTGAGCAAGCCCCTTAACCCTCAATTGATCAGAGTATCTCAAAAATAAGATGAAATGTAAGTGGCTCTGGATAGGAGCATCTGCCAAATGCCATAAATGAATGAAGATCGAATGCTGTACAAATAAACATAGAAGACATGTATAACCGCAACAGGTAAAATTCAGTCACCACCAATTTTCTCTTTGGGCTCTGTATTGTGAGTAAACGTTAACTGTAGGAGGTCTGACTGCTTACAAAAAGGTTGCAATTCTGATGTCACATCTCCTGCGAATGAAGGTTACCTGCTTCGCCTGCAAAGATCTCAGAGTTCAAGAGGTCATGGCCTGAAATGAAAGGAGGCAGGTGTTGTCTGGGTGTTCTGTGTGTGTCCGGAGCCACTGCGGCCTGTTCACATTCAGTTCAGTTCTGAACACAAGGCTTCTGTACTGTCTGCACCTCAGCCCGTCTAGCCGACGCGTCTGAGATACGCAGGCACGTGTCTGATTTAGTTACAGTGGCCGGAGTGTGTGCTGTCATACAGGGCTGTTGGGTGAGGGTGAGTGATTGTGGTACAGGTGGATTTTCTCACTCTGTGTAAGGATAGTGGGTTATTCAATGCTCCATATGATATGAATTAAATATTCCAGGGAGATTTTTGAAGAGAGTTTCAGCATGTCCACAAGAATGTACAAGAAGTGTGAAATCTCCACACACACACACAGCCAGCTCGTGCTACTGTAGCTCTACTGTATGTTTGCCTAGTCACTGATTCCTCATTCTCAGTTTTCATTTTAATGGAGGTTTCTTCTGTTCTTGATTTCTTTGGCTGTGACTGAGAGGAGCTGTCTGTGTATTATCAGCTGTGCTGTCCTTTCACACACAGACCACAGCTGCTTCTCTCCCTCTCTCCTTCTCTCCCCCCCTCCCTCCCTCCCTCCCTCTCTTTCTTTCTTTCAGACCTCCATGTTCATGTAATTAGGTGCCTGACATGACACGGTCTCATCGTCTCTGCTCGGCAGCTGTTACACTTCCACCGATAGACACCTTGTTAAAAAAAAAATGCTAGAATTAAGGAGGGGAGACAGGATAGTGATTGAGAGATAAAAAAAAAATTGATTGAGAGATTTAGGGAATGAGCAAAATAGAGACAGGCAGCTTGTAAGGGCACTTAGTGAGACCGTGAGAGCTAATGATGCGTGGTCGTATCGATTCTTTATCCTGCTCGGATTTGGGGAATAAACAGACGCTGGGGCTTGTCTTCGTATTCAATGCCAGGGATCGTCAGTTTATTCAGTGACGCAGAAAGACCGGGTCTGAAAGGGGTTATGAAATGCGTGATGGCCTTCCACATGTATTTGGATGTCGTTTCTAACCATTCAGTAAAAATCTGCAGGATATTATGTAGCGTCACTGTATTCTCTCTTTGTCCCAATGTATAAGTAAGGGAAGTTCTCAGTTTAGCATTTGATTTGCACACACACACTTTTAATAATGTCTCTTTGCAAAGGTATTCACCATTGATTGACACGTACATCAACAAATCAATACAAGTCTGGTCTACGCCCCAACACACGGCACACACCCATGTACGGTATGCTTACTCCATCATCAAGGTCAGGGGAGAAAGGAAGGTAGGGAGTGGCTGCACTGGTGGCACAGAGTGGCAGCTTTCTCTTCTATAACAAGCCATCCGATTTCATACCTCCAACTCTATAATACGATAATGCAAATAATTGTATGCTTTGCGGCATAGGGTTATTATTACAAATCTGTCTGCAAAGGAAGAACTGTTCAGCATTAAATTTTCGTTGCATGTTGTTTCAGTGTGGAACTGAATTGATAGTTTATTCATGGCTGAATAATTCAACTTTGAAGTGTGAAGTGTGTCTGTGTGTAAATAACACATACCTAAATTTTGTGTACACACTCTTTTGCTAGAGTCGGATGGTTTTGAGTCTATAAATTCAAACCACTAGGTTATAAACTGCTGCCAAACACACACACACACACAGACACACAGAAACACACACACTGTTGCGCTCTGTTATTTGAGAATTGGTCTATCATTAGATATATAGCTCCTGTATTTATAACAGAAAAGGAACGCTCCGCACCCTGTTTGGAAGAAAAAACACAAATCCCAGTATACCATACTGCACAGTCCGGCTACCATAAAATACCAGAACAGTCCCTGGGATTGGAAACACGTTGGCCACTGCATTTTGGTTTATCGAAAAAATGCAGCATATTCTTGAGGGAGCAAATATAGTATACCACATAATATACAGTATTTTCCATTTCTGTCTCCAAAACAGAAGACCACTGTGACATGGTAATGACTAGATTTGATTTCCCAGCAGTCAAATGCATGCAAGTTATCGATCTCAGGGTTTTTATGAATAAGCTTGAATTGGTGCAAAATTTGTGTTTACACTGTTCATTCACACGTATACACACGCTTCAGAATTGACACCCCTCAGCTGTGATGTGTGGGGTTAGGATTTACTGTAGGATCAGTTGCTGTTTCTTTATCACACACACACACACATACACACACACATACATGCTGAAAGCATTAGTTCCATATATGCGTGTTCGGCAAACACACTCCTAACCCTGAACACTTGGCAGCTTGCAGTCTGGGTGTTTTCCGAGAGCGGCTTTTAGCCGCTCGCATTCCAGTGAGTCCAAAGAAAAAATGCCTGGTAGGACTCGGGGAAGTCCTGCTCCGCAAAACACATTCATCAAATGATGGACGTGGCCGTGGGAAGCCTAGACACACACATGCTTGTAAACGGAGAATACTGAAGTCTGAAAATGTGTTGAAATGATTTGAAGACAGTGACTGGGTGGAATGTGAAGGGTGCCTGCGCTGATGTGTGTGTTTGTGTGACACGGTATGTACAGAGCAGGGCTGTTAGGCGTGATTCTCCAGGCAAAGGCTCAAATCTTGCAAAGTTCAGCTGCTTTGACATGTTTGTCAAAGAAATATGTCAACAGCCTCTTAATGTCTGTCACCTCCTGTTTTTAAGGCACACTTTGTTTGAGTGTCTTTATTAAGAGCCTGAAAAGGTCCAAAATAAGCATCGATTTGAGAACACAATGATATTAACATGAATATCAGTCTGTTGTAGAGAACTGTAACAGAAACCATCTAGAAGTGTTGACTATGTAACTCTTGCAGGATTTGTGGCCATCTATCAAATTTGCTGCAGTAATACACAGAAGTGATGTTCTGGCAGAGCAAAGCGAATCCTACCCTGCCATTTTTCAGTCCAAACGGAAACACTTTAACATTTTTATACTCTTATTAACCGCATAGTGAACCTCCTTCTTCTGAACATTCTTCGCCAGATAGACATCATTCATCCCATCTGATGGCTGATATAACAGCATCTCTGGATATAATGTCTGGGTGTGTGTCAATCAGGTGTACATTGATGACATCATCAGAGGTGTGTGATGTCATCAGTGTGCGCCTGATTGACACGGAGATGCTGTAACATCTGTAATCACTGATCACTGGGACTTAATCCTGAATCTCCTTCCAGCACCACATGCATTCACACATACAGACACACACACACACTACAACCTTGCCGCAAAAAAGATTTGTGAATGTATCAGGGCAACATGAGTGCTCGCAGCAATTTTAGAGGCTGATGCGATCAAGTGCTAAATCACTCTAGTCCTCTTATCTCACCCTGTGAACTATGAATAGAGCTTGACACAGACACTAGCAATAGTATAATAACTAAACTCCTGTGTAATATGATGCCATGTCATTCTTAGTATGGGTTCTGTTTCAGATTAGTCTCGTGTGTGTTCAAAGGATCTTGATTCCACACACTCACACACACACACACACACTCCAATGGGAGCAGATTTGTCATCAGCTGAACTAGACAGAAAAATAGACTGTTTAAAAGCTCCAAAATATGGATTCCATGCGTCACATAGAAATGTCTATTTAGCCTAGATCATTTTTCATACAAAAGAAGAGGAGTCATAGTGTGGTAGGACCAACGGGTACAATCCGATTTTCACATTTTCCTTTGCAAACTTTCCTTTCCTCCTCCTTTAGCAGTAAATGACACACGGCTTTAACGTTTACTAGACGTGATCAGCAACTCAGAGCTGCCGGGTTGGTTTCAGCAACCTGAGAGCGACAATAAACCCTGCTCTTAGTTTATGTTTGCAAAGCAAAAGTTTGCATTAGGTGATAATGGTTAAATTTAATGGTGTTTGCATTCGCAGTGACGCATCAGTGCTGTAACTACAGCGCAAACGGCTCATTCTTGCTCAAAGTTCTTGAGTAAACATGACAGACTCAATTAATATTCATACTCATACTTATTTGCAACTGATTAACTAGCACTCTTTCTTCCTTAGCTGCCATTATCATCAGGTTTTCTTGGACATGGGACGCATGGAGCACATCGGATCCTCCACTTGTCCAGTTGATTAGCTGTAAATTACTAATTTGTGAACGAAATCCTACTTTAGTAGCTTTTTATACTCATCTATGATGACTCTGATCTCTGTGATCTCAGGCCATTAATCCTGTTTAAGGACATTTATATCCTCCAAGGGCCTAGTTGTATTATATCCTTTCAGTAATTTACAAACATAGGAGACATTCATCATTCAGCTGTTTATGGAATGACAAAAGCCTCCTTTGGCAGGTTCAAAAGACGTTTTGGGTGTCATTAGACGTGTCCATTATCTTTTTTGAAAAGCTGCGTTTTCCATAGAACTCGGCTTTGTTCCTAAAATGGCGCCGTTTCCTCTGTCGCTCTGCTGCATGTGTTTGTTTTGGCTTCATTCATTTCCAGCATACAGTCATACAGTACACCGAATACAGTGGATAGATAGATAGATAGATAGATAGATAGATAGATAGATAGATAGATAGATAGATAGATAGATAGATAGACCCACACGCTCCTAGCAAATCAGAGAGTTTCCCATAAACTGCCGTTTCCTTGGCCTGTACACCTGCAGCTTCTATTCGCTGTCGTTTGTTTAAGAGGAACACAAAAAAATGAAAAAGAACGGATTAGCCTATAGTCTCAGGTAAGTCATTATAAATAGAGCTACATTCTGTACAGTATAATAAACTGCTGATGGAAGAGCAAGTACCTTTTTTTGTTGACTGAACCCCCTGGGGGGTTATGCTGTGTAGTTGTAATCACACATTCTTGGTCTCTTGGTCAACAGCCAAATAAAACAGACTCATCTCGCTTCTTCAGCAGAACTAGAATCTTCCGAAATTTTTGAAATGATTCGTAGATTTGTTATCGTTCTTATTGTAATTGGTCGACAAGATCAAATTTCTTTCCTGGTTCAGAAGAGGATTCCTCAACGTCTCATTTATCGATCGGAGAAATCTGTTTGTTTGAATGCATGCCATGTACAGATTCTAAGCAAAGAGGTGTGTAAATACTTGAAAGAATTAATGCCTTAAGCAACTGAACCAGAACAGAACAGTTTCTCTTTGATGGTCATTAGATGATTGTCATAGTCCGAATTCTACGACTACATTAGTGTCCATCAAGCCTGGGAAAAATTCTCAAAGCCATCACAAGCCATCTTCTCACCAGCTGTTGAAAAGCTTTGTGTGTAATGGTGATAGAATGTCATGAAACCCAGGAAAAAACTCAGGAAAAGGCCCGGTGAGTTAAAATGCAATAAACACACATAATTAAACTTAACTAGTTAGCAATAGTTCTGATTATTTGCTTAAGTATAGATCTAGATAAAGAATGTATTGCTTCACAGTATGCTGTTAAATCCGTCCTGGCTACCGAGTTAGTCACAGAGGTTCATAAAAAATTGTGTTTTACATCCCCTGGCCAAATACATTTAAAATATTTTGTCTAATTAGTAACTCAGCACACTTTATTACTTGGGAATAAATATCCTTTAGAAGGGTGCTAAGTAAAAACAAAATGAGGATAGACTCATATTACCCTGTAGCTTCGGGGTAATAATTATAACATTAGTAAAAATGTGCATAATTATTATGATATAATCATAGGGAACATGCGCATAACTGCCCAAATATAAAGCACCAAGACGCTCAGAGGGAACAGAGATTTATGGCACTGCACTTTATTTCTGACACTCGGCCATTTCTGAAGGCCACATGACACTGGAATATTCACACTGTAACACATTTTATGAACACACACACATGCACACACACTTACATGTGGTAACACAGCTTACAGTTGCAAATGTTAGTAAGCAAACATGTCTAGGCATGCATAAGGCTTTGAATGTAGTATTACTCATTGCTCTGTCTGTCTGTCTCTCTCTCTCTCTCTCTCTGTCTCTGTCTGAATGTCTAGCCCTCATTCATTCAGTCTCAGTCTGTCTGGCTCTCTCTCTCTCTCTCCTGTGTGTGTTCTCTCTGAATGTCTGTCTCTCTTTCTCCCTTTCTTTTATCCAGTCTCACTCTCTGTCTTTCTCTGTCTCTCTTTTAGTCAGTCTCTGTCTGTCTGTCTGTCTCTCTCTCTCACTGTCTGAATGTCTCTCTCTCTGCCTCTGTCTCTCTTTCTCCCTTTCCTTCCATCAGTCTCGCTCTCTGACTCTTTCTCTTTCTGTCTTTCTCTGTCTCTCTTTCACTCAAGTCTGTCTGTTTCTCTTTCTCACTCAATCTATGTCTTTGCCTGTCTGTCTGTCTGTCTGCCTGTCTGTCTCTCTCTCTCTCTCTCTCTCTCTTTCTCTCAAGCGTTCAGCCCCTGATGTCTAAACAAACAGGGTCAGATTCATTTTACGGCATTATATTTGACAGCACAGCCATCAGTAGCAAACAGTCTTATCTCGTTGAGGAACATGATAACGAAAGCAAAATATTGAAACAAGACCTGTGAAGACCTCGAGCCTCGTTCAGACTTTATCTCTGCCGCAATTACGTGATATTTTCATTGAGTAATTCATCCAGACTTGGAGACAGCTAGCTCTGTTCTCAGTCACGGCAGTCTCCTCAGCGCCAGCGTGTGTGGCAGTGGTTTATTCATAACAGATGAAAAGGAAGATTTTAATCTCTCAGTGAACGGCAGAACAGCGCACTGTGTGTGTGTGTGTGTGTGTGGTGTGTGTGTGTGGTGTGTGTGCGTGCACTGAGTTCAATGACAAGTGGGCTGTTTTCACTGATCTGAGGCGCCTTCAGGGAGGAACTCTAGAACACCAGCCATCAATAATGTGTTTAACACGGTCTTGACAACTTCAATTTGGACGTGCTTTACACAAGTAGGCACAACAGAAAGGTTCTGAAAAGAGAACAGTGAGATGTTAGGGTCTTCACAAGGTTTCTCATAATCGGATTTGGACAAGACAGTGTTAAATACAATTGGAACAAGACCCATGACATTGTATGAATGTTAATGGTTTAATGACAAACATAAACCTTATAGCAGTGGAGTGAATCTTTCTACCAGGATTTCTTTCCCTGTAAGCTTTCCTTCCGATCCGTGCGAGTGGCTAGTCATGATGTTTTTCTTACCCAAACACCCACAAATATGCTCTCCCCCAAAAACAATTAGCACTACACAAAACAGGCCATTATTCACTGCAGGTTAACGCTGTGTGACTCAGTCTACTTCTCCTTGACGCCAAGGTTGCGAATGAGTGGACAAAGAAGTGCAGTTGTGAGACCGTTAATGAAGATAACCCAAGCCCACACATACACGTGCATGTATTCACACATACACGCAGGTACCACCTCCTGTGTTGTCATAGTAACATGTCAAAAAAAAAAAAAAATGGCAAGGCTTTAATCTGGCATTGGAGAGTGTGTGTGCTTAGTCATGATCTGCCTACATGGCAGCTCCCACTTATATACTGACACACACTCATCAGTACCACACGAGTTATGGTCCGTCGGATGAGATTAGGATCTTGTAGGAAAATGCAACTGTTAAACGAATGTTTTTCAATCAATCTTCCAAGTAAACAGAGCAGAAAGAAGCTTCGGAAGGTGTAGGCTGTGCGTTACAGTTGAGAGAGACTGGAATGCATAAAGCTGATGAAACACAAAGTAAACAGTTGGTGAAAACACTTCACAACATGTAACTATAGCATTATTTTTTGTTTTTGGTTGATTTTACGGTAATGAATTTACACCTTCTTCAAATCTTATCTAAACCTACATACCTATATATACACCCATTAGGATAAAAGTTACAGAAAAGGAAGGATTTTTCTGCCAAACATATGTTATAATTACGGCGTTGCAAAAATGTCTCAAAGGATTTGAGGTCGAGAGAAAGCTAATAAAAGAAATAATATACACCAGGATTAAAACTAGCCAAAAAACCAAATAGCTACACCCACACAACACAAACAGACATGGAGTTCACTGCACTGTATGTCACCCTGCTTAAACACCCTGAATCATCTCATCAGCTCCCGCTCCTCCTCAGGTATACGTTTATAAATCGTGTAATTACATTAATGGCTTTAATTCGAGCCGGCCTTCTCTCAGAGCCGTGGCATGTGTGCTATGTGCTTCGTCGCCTTTGAATGCAGCACGTGTTACAGCGGTGACAACTGAAACAATGCCAGTTTCGGCTTAAAGCTGGCACAAGCGTTGTGGGAAAAGAAGCTTAAGATGCTCCAAGTTGTATCATGTTAGTTTAAACAGGTTGATTAAGCATAAAAGAATGCATGTTGCAGCATTTGTTGTGCATAACAAAGATTCTCGCCCTGCAGGGTAACAGATTAGAATGATTCCTCATAGTTGACTCCAGAAAGAAGTCTGTTTATATTTTTTTTTACATATAACTAACAGTGAAATGCATGCTGGGAAAGATCACAGAAAGCAATACATTATACGTTATATACCATGGTGTTTGTTACCTCACGGTAATGTGAAGTGTTTATATAAACACCAGTCATTACACAATCTTTGTGAGTAGGTGTGTGTTTAAAAAAAAGCAAGTATCATGGGATATCAAATGCCAAACCCATACAAACATCATTTATTAGCTGCACAGTGGTGTGAAATAATTGTTATGTAATTATAATGCGCGGTGTTATAATCGTGATTTGCACACCAATAACAGGACGAGTGCTAATCATTTACAGTTATTAAATTCGTCACAGGATGTCCAGGCATCTTGGTATGATGAAGATCCACATCAGATAACGCTGGAGTAATTACAGTGACTCTACAGAAAGCAAAAGAAATCCCTGGGAAAATTTAGCGAAGTGAAGGTTTTCTACAGAATATCCTGGCTATAACATTGGCTGTAATAACATTGGCTATAACTTGCTATAATAATTTTAATGGTTTTATTGACAATGTGAACATGCAAATTACATTTGATCTCTGAATGTGTAGAGCAATATTATTATTTTTTGCTTTATATATTAATCCATAGTAGGCTGAGACACATCAGACTGGGACAACACAATCCCCCCCCCCCACTCCCATTATATAAAATAATCCAATGCAAGCATCACCTCATTGCGAACTTGCCAACTTTTGGTTCTGTGTCAGTTCTTTACCTTTTACTATCGCTTGCAAGTGACTTCTGGATTTGTCCATTTTGCGCATGGATCCTTGACCATCTCCTACGTCCAGATATAAGGTTTTATTTGGCTTGTTAAAATATGCCTGGTGTAAAGTCTACTGGGAATATGGTGCTGTCAAAACTGACTGGCCAAAACTGGCAATGACTTTCCTCCTTTGATTTTTGTTTAAAACTAAAGTTTATTAGAGGCCATTGTTCTGCAGTCATCAAAGCCACTTCCTTCTTAATTCGAGTGCTTTCAGAGTTTATACAGATTACATGCTACCGGAATGTGTAAGCAAGTACGCGGAAAACATGAAGAAAGCAGGGATGCAGATGAGTATCAAGAAAAGCCACCAAACCAAAGAATGTGTGTGTGCGCGCGCGTGTGTGTGTGTGTGTGTGTGTGTGGTGTTTTTTTTTAATCCAAACCTAATGGCACAGCAGTGGGTCCTTGCTGCAATTATATAAATAAACCAAACAGACAATGGCCTACTTTCTACATAAAACAGGAAGACGTGTGGTAGTTCCATACAAAAGACCTCTGCACTATTAATAACCCTTTTTACATTTTTACATCTAATCTAATTGTTCTTTAAGGAGCATACTGAAACCTGCTTGCTCAGTAACAAGATCTCAGTAGCATCTTTTAACAAACAAAAGGTCGCTTTAAGATGAAACGGAACTGGAACACATTCTTGAATCCTGCATCATAAGACTGTCATAACATTTATGTCTAAGATGACAGTTAAAGACTTCTCTTCACATGACATGTATTTAATGACAGCCACATATGCAGCGATTATGAATGAACACGTCTTTGACGGCATCATAAATAAGTGTTTGATAATCAACTGATCATAGGGGTGTATGTTTTTTTAAATACCAGGACCCCACAAAAGTAATTGAGTTAAAGCAAAGTCAAAAGATGTTGAATGGAAATGAAGAGTGCTCAATTTTGTAAGGAAAGGAGGGTGAGAGTTGACCTCACATTTCCCTTCATAAATCTACTAGATGGACAGGTCAAGCCAGCCAAGTGGCCGAGCTATTACTGAAATAATGATAAGATTAGTGTCTAGGTAGGCAGCCGTACTAATGAGTCGGATAGTTTCAGGTCAGAACAACCTAGAAAGAAGAATCAGCACCTTTTTTTAATTTAAGGTTTGTCTCTGTGAGGGAGGATACAGTGGAGACACTATGACCGGAATTAAACAGTCTCCTCATAACTGTCAAACAGGGCGAGAAATATTTTATGCATGCATGCCCTGTTCTGGTGAGGCAGAATTCGATCGAAGTGGGTGGGTGGAGGAAAGGTGTGTGTGCTCAGCCTGCTTCTCTTTCTTTCTTTTTCACTAATGTGGAAAGACAAGAGCATTCTTGGGTTGTGCCGTCTTATTTTAACTCGTGATTGCGTTCTAAAATTGTTGTATTTCTGGATTTTTTCTAATGAGGGCGGCTTAGCTCCAGCACATTTATACCCGGTTCTGTTTTACACCGAACATACTTTCAGAGTGAAACAATGTCTGTGACATTTAGCCAAAATGGGCGTAACTACCTGTTGTGGAGTTAGGAAGCTTAGGTAAGGAGAAACACCCTAGTACTCCTCAACAGCTGGGAATCTAGGGTGAGTCTGACCATGATGCAAATCATGAAACTTTAAACAAAGAAGCCCAGCTACTTGAAAGAATACTGACGCATTGGCATTGTTAAACAGTGCCGGAAGATGAGGCATGAATATTTTAGCAGCTATTTTCCATCGCGTATTGTGTAATTTTGTATCATCCTCGTCTCTCGTTCATCTCAGACGTCTATTGTGTCGCCAAGATTCCCCATGAGAGTGCATGCAGGGGGTTGAAGTCATTATCAGGGACATTACCAGAGAACCAAGCATCAGACCTTGGGTTAATAGGAGGTTAGGCAGATAACATGCTTTTAACGCTTCTCCTTCTGTCTGTCAGTACCTCTATCTAAGTTCGACACACAAGTACTTACTGGAGAGTCTCTCATGTGCAAAGTGTAGAGTTTGAGAGATGATTAAGTGGATAGCATAGTGAGTTTAAAGATAGATGCAGTTACATAGAGCAGTGCAGGCTGCTTAATTCTGAATTACAGTGAAATTTAACATTCAGTTTGATTTAAAATAAAATTCTCATTCTCTCAATTCTCTCAGGCAGTAAACCTCGGTATAAAAATGCTAGAAAATGATCAGTATCAGTTGATAATCTATCATAATAATTATAAAGCATCACTTTTAAAACTTGCATCTCATCCCAAAGCTTCCCCGCAGTCCAGTATATCAGAACAGATCCTTTAAGCACATTTGGCATCAGAAAATCTATAGGAACCATGATGCAAGATATAAAAGTATTATGAGAAAGCACACTTCCTTTGACATTATAGTAAGAAATCCTCGTTTAGTTTCAATCCGGAATGGAAATGACTTACAATACACATACCTTCCTCATTGCATTGCACATTGATTACAGATTAGTCACTGAGAGTATCGAGAACAAGTTGACTAAAGATCCCCATCTTACTTCATGACATCTACAGGAACAAGAACCTGTATTCATGTTGTCTTGTGTAAACACCGATGACACAGTGATGAAGAAAAGGCAGGGCTAAAAAGAAACAATGGAACTCAATTAAGTCCATCCGGTAGATGTTTCCGAAACAGAAGATACTTTTTTTTATATAAAAAAATTTTGTAATGTATATGAGCACTTAAATAAGTAACAAAGGCGAGGATATAAATTTCTTGCCGAAAAATGTTCCACTTTATGTTGATTGTTTAACACATTTGATACATTTGGAGTTAAAGTTTACAATTTTAACACATTATTTCTCAAAACCTGCCATGAGAACATCAGAGTATTTCTAGTTAGCCAGAAGCCCTGATTTATCAAAAACCAAAAATACAAGAACAGCCCATGTGTGGAAGTGAAATTCTCACAAATCCAAAGCAGTCATCAATAGTTGGCTGAGAAGTTAGAAGTAATGAATCATCAGTATGCTATTTTAAAGCACTGTGTGTCATCAGTTTCACAATGTACAATGAATTGATTAATCTCCATTATTAAGGATAGTCATTTTAAACGATTAGTATACATCTCAAATTTCACAGCCTGTTTAAGCTACCCCTGGATAGATGATTTTAGACAATGAATTTATTTAAAACAACATTTTTTAATGTCAAAGAAACTACACAGATGATCTGTGAAATAGCATTACACCTTGATCTCCATTAAAAATGATTAATAATTGATTAAAAACGCCTGTTATGCCACGTTTTTCTAGCGCACTAGTCAACTGCTAGAAAGCTAGCTCACATTTCCCTCAGGTTGACAAGAAGAGTCCTGATTTTTCTGATCATATTTTTAGTGATCGTTCGAACAGTTTCCAAAGTTGCTGAAATGTATCAAGGCATTGTTTATTTGCTAACATTAGCTTTGTTATCTGGCTAGCTGCTTAGCATGCATAGTTCTTGAAAAAAGTTGGTATGTAAATTAATGCAAAAGAAGGGTTTTAATTAATATATATTGTATAACTTTATTTTATACCAATGGATGATCAGATTCCTTCAGCTACAGCCACTGCTAGTTACCTTAACATGACCTAGCTGACCTGGTTGAACGAATGATTTATAATAAGGTTATAATGTTTGAACTTTGACTGGGAAAACAAAATTAACAAGCTTTATGAGCTCTTATCTTAGCTGTGTTACGTATTGTTTATTTCAGGCAAGAGAAGGAAAACTTTTAGAACCAGGTTTTGAAAAACAGCGTGCAGTGTGTGGACTCTTGTAGAAATATACAAATCAACCATCTAGCCATTTAAAATTCAAATCCGTGTCCTTCAGCCGATTGTGGAGACACTGGTTATGTTCTACTGTGTCAGAGTGACACTTCACATCTATGACACTCTGTGTCCTTGTTAGAGAACAGCTTGTTGACTTGTCTCAATAGACTGACAGTATGAAGTGTGTGTGTGTGTGAGTGTGTGAGTGTGGGCGTGTTTGTGGGTGTGTGTAAGCAAGAGAACTCTGATCAAGGTCAAGCATGTATGTAAACAATTCGTTCCACAGTACAATAACAATTATTCATTTAGTTTCAGTTCAGGGTGTTGTAAATTACCTATACATACCTTGGCCATCACTTTGCACACATTATTCACAGATTAGTCACGGAGAGTATCAGGAAGAAGTTCGTTGAAGATCCCCATCTTACTTAATTACATACACTGTAACAACAACCTGTATTCGTGTTGTCTGGTGATGGCATAGGGATGTCAAGGTGATGTGTTGTAAACACTAATGACACAGTGATGAAGTAAAGGCAGGGCTGAGAGAAACTCATATAGTGGCATCTGGTGGATTATAGAATTGAATTATTGCTTTAGTGTTTCATATTTACTTTGATTTAAATGTTGTTGTTCTTTCGGCTGCTCCCTGTTCGGGGTCGTCACAGCGGATCATTTGGTCCACATGTTTCGATTTGGCACAGGCTTTATGCCAGATGCCCTTCCTGATGCAACCCTCCCATTTTAATCTGTGCTTGGGACCGGCAGTGAGAGCCCTGCCCGGGAATCGAACCCAGGCCTTGGCGATGAGAGCGCGGGATCCTGCTGCTAGACCACCAGGATGCCATTAACTTTGATTTAAATGATCTGTGATATTAACTTTGAACACTTTATATGCACCCAAGGCAAGGATATTTCATTGCAAGACAATTTTTTTGCTGACAAATTGACCATTGCTTATCTTAGAATCAAGACATTTTGGATGTTAAAAACATTTAGAGAAGCTTGGAAAGTTTGACTACTTATGATTATCTTTAAACTGAGCTTACAGTGTGTTTTCTTCAGTGAGTAATCTCACCTAAATAGTGTAGACATCCAACTAAGGTCTGTTTCTGTAACAATAACGTCGCTGATGCTCATAATGAACAGCCTTTCAAAACAATAGTCTGACTTTTGTGTTTGTACAAAAGTAATGACTTCTAATCCTTCTATCCGGTATCACCCAGTAAAGGATGGGTTTTCTTTTCAGTCTGGTTCCTCTCTAGTTCCTCGTGACATATCAGGGAGGATTTCCTTGTCACCTGTGTCTTGGGTTTGCTCATTTAGGATCTAAGTTCTGTATTTTCCGTATTTTCTTTTGTTTCCCTTTTATTCAGCTTCACCCTGCAAGTCAGCATCTAGTGTAGTTGCTAATGACCTGGTTTTGTCTTTAGCACACTGAGTTTCATTTCCATGTGTGAGATCCCTATTTCTGCAAATAACAAAAGAGAAAATGAAATGTCAGCAGTGGAGTTTCATTGCACACTCATGTCTCTTGTAATGACCACTGTTTGGATGTAGAGAACAATTGTAATCTGAGCATCATGAGCAAATATGCATTTCAGGGCTACAAGGTAAAATGAGAAATCTTCTTTCCCTAAACATATCACGAACAGAAGCAATTTCAAGACCTTCTGACAACCTTGATCATAAGTATCTACCTTGAAAAAGCTGTTGCTTGGACACAGGATACAGAGCAGCAGGGGTTTGTGGGAGGGGAGTGGGTTGGAAAGCTGAGTCAAGCCTTGAATCGTCCTCCCACAATGGATTAGTGTAGCACGTGTGATGGATAGCGGAGGATCTGCATAACAACAAAATTCCGTATCATTTCTCTAATGGTTCATGTGACTGATGACCTGCAAAGTTTATTCATCTATAATCATTCCTGTTTTGATGATTTGTGCTATTATGTGTTAAATCCAAAAATATGTGTTGTAGCTAACGTGAAATTTCTCATTTTCCCTCTCACAGTTTTCATCTGCAGTTTCATGGTGGCGGCACCCATCTTCGGTTACCTTGGCGACCGATTTAACAGGAAGGTCATCCTGAGCTGCGGCATCTTCTTCTGGTCGGCTGTCACACTACTGAGCTCCTTTATCACCAAAGATGTAAGAGGTCTTTTTCATATGATTGTAAAACTATCTTCATTTAAGGTGTAGCCTTATATCTAAAGGATTTAGTGGAAAAGCAGCTTTTCATTCATTCTTTTCCAGCATATTGGAGTCTGAGCTTGAGATAAATGTTTAGATGAAACACATCATGTGCTCAGATCAAGGGTTTAAACTTGGACAACCAGAAATATATTCCTTAAATGTAACCCAGTGCTTGGACAGCAACACATTAACATTTATTTACTTTACGGTTCACTGAAATACTTCATCTATCAGTTATCACCGCCTGCTATGTTTTTCCGGCAGTGTATTATTCCCCTCTACTCCACATGTTTAATCTATATCTCAGCTGGCAGCCACTTAATGTGATCAGACCTACCACCTGGGTAGATCACAATAGTCGAGCTTATAAAAAGTATAGGTTTGGTTCAGTATCACAGTTTGGGTGGGATTTATTTTTATTTTTTTTACTAATCCCTTCAGTCAAACTCAGACAGGATTGAGGCTTCAGGATTGACAGCACACAGTAACATGCTTTGTGAGTTGTGTGTGTGACCCAGTCTCCAGAGAGGGCACATGTCATTCAGAGCGACGGCTAACATACACACTCTTATTCATTAGCATGGGGGCCACATACATGCTTCCGTATTTCAGTCAACATAAACCAAACCTGAGGACTTTTAGATATTATTATGACTGTTGGACCGGAATGGTCAGAAGGTGTTGATTACTTTTCTATAACAGAACAACTGCTTTAAATTATTATTGTTATAACATCTACTTATTTCTTTATTAATAATTACTCATTCAGAGGGATGCGTAGGGAGGACAATCAACATTAACACGCAGTTTATCAAAGAAAAACATACACTCATCGATGTTATATGTGTTTATAGGTGTTTAGGGAAGGAGTCTCCAGTATCAGTGCTGTGTAACTAAGCAAGTTTTCTGTTTATTGCTGTTATTCGGTAGATGATAAGAGAAAATAGTAGTCGTAAACGGATAAAAGTACAAGTTGACGCTCATTTATAAATTGGAAAGTATGGAAATGGTGGAAAGAATTGTTGTGGTCTGTTGGGACATGCCACAGACTCGTTATTGGAAGACAATCCACTTCGCTGTTTTCACAGATACAACAAATTCCAACAAACTGCGAAGATTATGTAAATGTCAGTCCTTTAAAGAAATTTAATGTTAACTTAAAATGTGTACTAAAAAATTATCACATATAAAAACAACACCTGTCTCGATCTGTTTCCCCCTAAGGCTATATAAACCTGATAGTCCTCCCTCTTGGGTCTCTCTGCCTTTAGTGTGAATATCTCTATCACAGCTATTTATTACCCTACACTAACCTCCTGCCCTGTAACTGATGAGCTCATCTCCAAAACTCCCACCAACTTTGCAGTGACTGCTCATACCCCTGCAGATCAGTTCAGCCAAATCAATATAACTGTACAAGCCAAGCTCATCTATCTACATACCATTGGTGTTTTGGGGTGATTACACTGAAATTAGACTTTTTTGAACTACATTATCATAAACTTGCTTTCTGACTAAAGATGAAGGAAGGCCTTTGCTGGGTTGCTGATTTGTGCAACTTCATGTGGAACATGTTTCGCAACTCTATGCTTGCAGACGTGATTTTTAGGAACTCAGCCTTCTACGCATCCTGGATAAAATAAAAACAGAACTGTGTCTTGTTCCTCAAACACCAAATTATGAGATTAATCTAAATCTGGTTCATGACCTTAAAAATAGTGTGTGTGTGTGTGTTCATTTTGGGTGAGAGTGGACACGAGGTCAAAGGGGCAGCTAATCTCAAGTCATTATTTATCTGCTTTCTCAGCTGAACGAATTCCAAGGATTTTCACATTATTCATGGGTGTACTCAAAGACAGAAATCAACTTGAGATCCTAGGTTGGGCTTTTGATTTGTAATTCATGGTATATTATAGTTGCACACCGTAACCGCAGTGTTCTTATATGATTAGATTATTATCCCTCTTTTCCTGTGGATGCTTCTTAAATATCATTTTAAGGCTATACAGTGCACTAAGCGAGCTCTAATACACGATCATTACGTTAAATCCTTTGTATTGAGCGTAAATAGGGAAGACGAAACTATATGGTATTTAACCTTCCTGGTGTAAGAGTGAAGATCAGTTGAAGATAAATTTGGACTCATGCCTTGTGAGTAATGTAGTGTAGTGCTACTGCTATTGAATGGTGTGTCCATATCATTGTTAAATTCATTACTATTTAAAAGCGTTCAAAAGGGATTAACCAATACAACCCTTGTATGTATGTAGATATTTACATGCTCATGCTCTATCCAGTTCCCACTAGTGTGTATTACTGGTTTAATATTTGTATCACCCCCACACCACCGATTCTCCCCTCCTCCTTCTTCTCTCCTTCCTTTCAATCCTCCATCCCTCACTCTCTGCAATGCAGCTCTCCAGCTTTCTGCTCCTACACACACACACACACACACACACACACAGTGTTCCTGTTCCAGCACAGCAGCTGCTATAAGAACCCAGATCAGTATAGGAGGATATGAGTGTGCGCATGGAGGAGGTTCGCCCGGCTTTACTATCAGTTGCGGCTCTCTTTCCTGTCACATACTCCATAATAGTTCCCTGTATCTGCTGGGAATTACATAACACACAACAATAAAATAGAGTAGTAGCCCCACCCTTTTTTTTTCCTCCACTGGTATATTGAAGGCTGTCAGATGGACTGAGGGATAAACAGAAGGGAGGTGGGGAAAAAGAAGGATATCTGATAATAGGATAAAGATTGGAGCATGGGGTGAGGGGGCAATGCTGGACATTCTTCTTTTGAGGAGAAAGAAAATCTCATGAGAATCTAAGCATCGCCATCGACTGTCCTGTAGTGCTCAAGGCTAGGATTAGCAATCACTAAGCCTGATTGGAGACTTACTAGCACACAATCCAGTCTTGATAGTTGTCTCTGGAGAAATTAATCATGTTTGGGTCAATTAAAGGTTTGCGTTCTTTGTCAGGAAGTAGCATCCGTCTTCAGGTAGATTCGTGAATCATCCCAAGAGACGTCGCACTTCCGAGAGTGCGAACATCGTAAAGAGAAATCCCACATTTTCAACATTTGTTCCCTGTAGCCCTGTTAAATTTGGCTGGGCGTCCTACATTTGGCATAATATGCACTGGATTTGTGTGTGCATGTGTGTGTGTGTGTGTGTGTAGAGAGAGGACACAGACGAAGAACAGGAACAAAGAGGAGTAGTATTAGAATGAGTGTGTATGTGAAACTACAGAGTGTGAAAAAAGGAACTGAAGATAGAAAGAAAAAGAGAGAAAAGAGAAGAAGGTGTAAAGAATGTATATGTGGCATTTCTTCATATAAAAAAATAAGCTTGCTATTCACTACACGTGAGATAATTCAAAATAAATGAGAGTATTGTGCAATAGTAATACAGTATATTTTGCACTGAGCCTCTCTCTCTCTCTCTCTCTCTCTCTCTCTCAATATATATATGTATATGTATATATGTGTGTATGTATATAGTCCCATATTCAAACCACCCACAGAGAATTTCCACATGAATACCTATAACTGCACCCCACCTAGGCTTTCCAAGCAAGGAGGAGTTCTTCCTCTCTTTCTTCCTTTTCTCTGATCATTAAACCAGCAAACCGGGTCAGAGTGCACTGTCCAGATGTCCTTCTTCTTCAAGATCATTGCGAGCAGCGACTGTTGTTTTAAAAACACTTCCCTTTCAGCCAATTTAAAATAAGATGATGTGAAAGGTCATCATCCTTCAGTTCGGCACCGAGGGTTTGGATGGAATTGGAGTCTTCTTGGGAAATCCACACCTAGTGATATTGAGCAGATTTATTGAGACATACTGCTGAATTAGCAGATCAGGTGGATGAGAGAGAGCGTGTATTAAGAGTCTAGTTTTTGAAAGAGGAAAAGTCTAATACTATAAATATACATGTAGTGCATATATATATATATATATATATATATATATATATATATATATATATATATATATATATATATATATATAAAGGTGTAGTTTAATGCTGAGTCGTAACATCTGTCTAAATAATCTTGTTTATTATAACATCTTATCTTTTCTTCCTTTTCTTGCAGTACTATTGGGTGTTTGTCCTGTCCAGAGGCCTGGTAGGCATCGGAGAGTCCAGCTACTCCTCCATCTCCCCCACCATCATCGGAGATCTGTTCACCAACAACAAGAGGACCATGATGCTCTCTGTCTTCTACCTGGCCATCCCATTAGGAAGGTAATTGTCACCTACTGTACCGTAGAGCAGAGTTTCTTTAGTTCTCAATGCGTTGCGTCAGAAAGCTACGGGTCTGTGAGGTCTGACAGGCTTTTGTCTAGATACAAAGCACAACAGCCCATCTGTGTCACCACTGGCAGTTTACAAGAGCGTTTATTCAAGAACTGGAGATAAGGCAGCGACTGTGCCATGCATCACTGACTGTTACATGCTAATTTGTGAAGTAAAAACCAGCCTATCCTAGCTAGGGGAAATATAAGCAAGGCGGCAAGATGCATGCAGGGTAATGAACTGTAATGAAAATCCCTGTACTTCTCAAGGCTGTGACTGAATTGGCAACATATTTGAGAAAATAATACGAACCACCAACTATTTTTAGCTGTAAGATTCTTGTGACTCAGCATATCCTTTTTTCTTTTTTTTTTTTTCAATTTTGTTCGATACTTCCCTTCTTAAGTGAGTGTCTGTACATTTTTGGGAAGAATACAAACCACAAAAATGGTTGACTATTTTTAGCTGTCAGATCACAGTGACTCGGCATGGCCTTTACGATACTTTTGACATTCTTCTTTCATTCTTATGAGGGTTTTGTTTTGAGTCAGGCTGTTTTGAAAAGCAGGCATGTTGGCCACATTCAGGCTTAGACAGCAACATTTATCGGCGCAGCTATCTCAGCTCACTAAAGGTCAAATGCACATAATTGAGCCCAGTGGCGCACAGCACCTTTTTTGTACGGTCACCGCCGTGGACGACAAGGCACAAAGATATTCATGACCTGCAAAGAGAGACTGACATGGCAAAACTGATTTGCATGAATGACTCACTCAGGTAAATAAGCCCAAAGTCTTCATTTTTGAAGGCACAAACTGGGAAGAGTCTAAAATAAGAAGGCATGCATTGATGAGTTTGGCATGAAATCTCCCTGTAGTGCTTAGCATCATTTACTGCAGTTCATGCGGTTGGATTGTTCCATGCCTAAATCCATAGGAGCCTCTGAGACAAGGCTTGCATTAATAAGCAGACACAGTGCAGAGTTAGTCAACGCTAAATTCTGCATTCAGATGTACAGGTGTGGCACATGTCAACATTTCCAAGGTCCCCGCTTCAGTCGTGAGCTTGGGTTAATTTATTTCTCCTGTGTGCCCATGTGGGTTTCCTCCAGGTTTTCAGGTTTCCTCCCAACTACCAAAAACCCATCTACTAAGAGAAGATTAGTTGATAGCACATCTACTCATAGAACATTTGCAGTACATATGCCATATGGAAAAATTCAAAACATAGTTACACTTCCCAACCATGACTAACACTCCTGTGGTTTGCACCATCTGGACCATTTCAGAAATTCAACACAATTAACATTCCTCTATTCAAGTATCACGTCCCAGCAGTGTTTACAGCATGGTTACTAATACAATCCATAAAACATCGATTGCAGTAAAACGAAAGGTCTGAAAATGTCAAATGGCTGCCCTGAAGGTCTATAGAGGTCTTGGAGGTTCAGACCTAACAAAGCATTCATCGTTAGAAACAATAAGAGGCCAAAAACTGGAACTATGACCGCGGCTGCCTCACTTCCTGCCCGGCGTACTGATTGTTTATCTGCAGCCTGGTTATTATGACCGTCTCCAGGAAGTGAACTCAGTCTTGAGTCTGAACCCGTACAAGGAAATAGATTCTCCTCTTGGAAAGGAAAACTTCTCTCTCACCATTAAATCTCTGAAATGGCCTGTTTTTCAATCTGTTGGCCAATTTCATTTCACACAATGAGGTTTACCTGCACTGTCGCCATATGCCTGGGAAAACAGGAAGCATGGAGGAGATGGAGTGTTCTGACCCAAACAGGGCGAGAGAGAAAAAAACATGAGTGGTCTGGCTGTGAAATGGGAAGATGATCAGACCATTCATATAAAAGAATTTATTATCATGTTATTGCTCACTCTAACTCTTAAACTCACAGCTTACTCAGCAAGTTATTCAATAACTACAGTGAAACTCTTCGTGTCTTGAGACAGATGAAATCTTCATGCCTACAGAAGATACATGTTTACTGAAGCATCATAAGTGTTGGGTGTGACATGATTTACTGCTCTTTATCTGTAGTTCAGGATCATAATCTCATTTTAAACACGTTTTAAAGTGGCAAATGTAGCCCTGGAAGCGATTGAATTAATCCCATGTCTGCGTCTTTGTGAACTGCATTAGTCCTATTCTCCTCTTCGACTTTACACAGTTTGTCTGCATATGATATCTAAATACCTTTTTTTATCCTCTGAGAGCAATGATATCTGGTTATCTGGTGTCTGGTGAATCAGCAAAGTGAGAAATGTGCTGGAGCGACTTCAGCTGATCTCGCATGACCTTTCAGTTAGCAGACAAATTCATTTTGTGGAATGCTGTGTGACTCTCTTGGTTTTATTTCAAAGCCACTCCTCACATAGATTTGGCTCCTGCGTACAGTCATTTGTCCTAATAAATTTTCAGTGTTTTCATGTATCATCACTGGGATGTTTGTTTTGATCTTAGCAAAGGTACGTCCACACTATTAAAACACACTTGACATTATGGCTTAAAGTGCACCTCTAGGTTAATCCTAAATCTTAATATTTACGATAACAACTAAGGAGCTCCCTTGGTAAAGAGTAGGCCCTTTCAGGAGCTAATAGAACTAATTTCCTGAGTAGATGAGAGTCAGGGGGAACAAAGAATTAGAGGGTGAGTCACCTTGGGTGGATAGAGAGGCTGAGATATCTGACGTAAAAACGAGGGTAAGATCAGAAGTGCAGCTGGTCTCACTGTGGAAAACGTACAAGACAAAATAACAAACAAGGTAATAGGAAATGTTTTAACTTCTGAAGGCATCAAGCACAGCCATTTAGTCATTCCGACAGAAGAGTCATCATAATCAGAGCATGTTTGAGGTTCCTCAGCAGTCACGGCAGAACAGAGCAATTCTGAACATTCAGAGAGTAAACAGGACACAACATTAAGAGTGTTTGGTCTGTCCGAACTGCCATGACTCTTGATGATTCTTCAGATATCAGAATACACACCTTGAGTGAGCAAATTACACTCAAGCAGACCTTGCTCATGAAGAAGGTCATGACTAATTATAACTGGTTCACAAACACGTTCATCAAAAATGCAAGGGATGGAGCTGAGATAAAACAAGAAAATGAACAATATCAAGCACGATCGCTACAAAAAGAGTGTGATGCAGCGGTCTCTGTCCAGTTGTCTCCCCTCCTCACTCTACTCAAAAAAGCTTTCAATTTCATTCTCAGCGCCTTCGTCTCTGTCATATCATAGATCACTATCTAGCCAAGTCAAGTCTGCTAACTTCTAACTTCTAAGGAGAATTCAGGTTTCCTTGAAACTCCATTGTAAGTATATAGATGACCAGATTGGAAAAAAAAGGATTTTTATGGCATGTGTAATGCTGCCTACACTAAATAACATAGAATTCAAGGACTGTGCAAATAGAATAAAAGTGATCGAGGTACAGTAAACACTGGTGAAGGTAGGTTTTCAGTGGAGGTGCAGAATGTGTGGAATGTGCTTGGAGATAGAAGTGCCAAACTGAAACATTAATCATTCAAACAGTCTAAAATGTCTGAAATGAGAATGCTTTCTCTCTCTCTCTCTCTCTCTCTCTCTCTCTCTCCTCTCTCTCTCTCTCTCTCTCTCTAATGAACAATGGTTGAGACTCTCACATTGCTGGAGGTAATCACCAATGCAGAGCCATTACCAGCGGCATTAGTATGCTTAACGTCTGACCTGAGAATAGTCTGTTCTCCCAGCGTATGAATATTTCACCTAATGTGACTTCTCCAAGGATAGCAGGAGAACAGAGGGGAGAAATGGATGACAAGCATAGTAGTTAAAAAAAAGGAAGATTTTGAGGCAGAAACAAACCCCAATAATCTCTTTACCACCTATTTATGTTCTGCGATCTGAACAGATTTTATTACTCTACTCTGAGCTGTTCTTTTGTCATGCACTTTCATTTCTCTATAGCGAAGACTGGACGTGTATTCATTTTCTAAGACATTCTTGCTGATGTTTTAAAGTGTGGATTCAGTGCTTACGCATGCCCTGTTTGTCAAATTCAACAAAGCATAGAGCTGTTCTGTGTTTAGTCATCAAAAGTGAATTAATCTTGTAGATAGTACACCTCTTATGGATATATGAAATGACATCAAGTTAATCATGGACCAAAAAAAGGTGATACTTTGGAGCCAAACCAAGAAATTACAATGTCTAAATTTGGGCCAGTTTATCCCCCTCAGAATATTTGGTTAATGATGAGGTATTCATTATAATTGTGTTATTCAGTAACTACAGGGGTTAAGCCAGTTATAAGCCACTGAAATAGAAAGATGCGAGAGACATGAAAAGACTACAGCACAATTAAAAAGTTATAGCGCAATCCCTTTAAAGTTTTCCTTAGCCTCTGATTAATAGACTCTCTGCTTACATAAACATATTTTCCCTTTGTTTGCTCTAGTGGTCTTGGCTACATCCTGGGATCCAGTGCTAAAGATCTGGCGCAGGACTGGCATTGGGCTCTGAGGGTAAGAACCTTCCCTTCTATCCTTCTCTGAAGTGAAATGATCTATGTGTATGAGTAAATGGGTGGTGAAAGTAAATGTTGAAATAGGTTGCGTGCAGAAACGAACATATCCAAAAGCAGGTTGATGAATCCCATCTAGATGGATGAATGACAGCCAAGCAAATCAAGGTGCTTTAGTTTAATATTACTGCCATGTCCCAAGAGTTCTACACACACTGAACGTATCAAATCCCCTTCCTAATGCCATGCTCTACCTTCCACCAAATATAGGCTTTCACTACTCTCTGATTGAGCAGGGGGACATACAAAGACAGGTTTGTTTCAGGGTATTTTTTCACTACCCTAGATATATCGCCTCACTCTTTGAAAAAAACACCCCTGAATACCTTCTGTGTCACGTTAAGAGCTAGACTTATTCAGTTGCTTAAGTGGACATTGACTGTCCCCTCTATGAGGAAATAGAGGACTATAGGGAGCCTTCAGATAAGCCTTGAAACAAGAGAAAGATAAACTCAGAGCAGAATTTTGTGAAGGAAAGAGGCCCTATGGAAATGCCTCAGATTCTTTCCTCTTTGCTGTTTCATTAGTCCATTCCACCTAACTGAGTGGGCCCCCGTTTTTTTTCTTCTCTAACCTTCCATAAACTTTAACAGGTGAGTGCTTAAACTTAACAGGTGAACTCCATTGTAGCAGCTTATTGTGCACGAGTGAAGAGCGGTGACGGACTATAACAGTTATAGAAGCAACCGCAGTGTGTGGCCGTGGCCTTAAAGACGTGTCAGAACTACACACAGAATTAAGAAGCACTATAAACCGACAGGAGAGACTCTCTGGAGTTATATGACAGCTATACTGGACTCATGCTAATGTTTTCCGCTGCTTGTTTTCGAAAAGGGCTAGTCCAAACAGGAGCATGCACTTGTATTATTCAACTGTGACCCAGTGCCAAAATGACCACTGGAATTAGAAAAAAAGAGGATGGAAGAGGTTTAAGGGGTGGACAGTTAGTCATCAAGAACAATCAGAAGAACAGGGGCTCCCAAAGAGCCGTATCCTAATTTGGAAAGGCTGGTTTACACAAGACCTCCTCTAAACTCTAAAGCAGTCTTCCTTTCTCGGTAAGGAAAAACTTTAGGAACTTAGGGTGAATTGTTTTTGGATAGTGCACATTGTTACCTGCAGAGAACCACAAAGGATTTGATGAGGGAAAAAAAAAGCTTAGACAGCTTGATATTCCTTCCCCACTTGTCAGGATCGGAAAGTGGAATGTGAACCTTGACCTTCCTCTCTTTCAGTTTATTAATTTTACATTGTAGTTTTGATTGTGTTGTTAAGAACTGCACCTTGACCGTGACTTTACTGATTACTGATGATTACTCAGTTTGGATTGTTATCAGTTTTCCACGTTATAGTCGGGTACGTAATAATCCTTGACCCCCTTTGTTAAATCTGGTCACAATTCCTGCCCAGTTACTGAAAGTTCTGCATAGGGGAAATGTGGGTGGAGCTAGAAATAGTGCTGTCTGCTGATTGGACAAATGCAGTAGATGACCGGATCACATACTCTAGTCCAAATTTTGGAAAAAAGTGTCAATGACTGGACATAATAGCATATAAAGCAGGTTTAGGAATCGATGTCACAATATATTCATTAAATTCTGTATTCCGGTTTTATTTCAGCTTCAAGACATGGCCAATTTCAAATACACTAAGACTATGTATGTCCATAGGGTATAATATAACAGTGTTAAGACAGTGGATTCGGACAAAGAAAAGGAGTGACCGCTTCTGTTTTTGTTGCTTTCAAAATCAGCGTTAGATTATACTTAGCATTTTCTCCATTTTTCTCCAAAGTATTCGCACATTTCATTTGGAGAGTCGTTCAATGGAAGTCATACTCAGTTTCCTTGGTATTGTTATGCGAACAGGTAAAGGTATCTGTGCAGGGAATGGATAAATGGATAGTGGTAGATTTAAATTAATACCATGTACCATGCCTGGTGTAAAAGCACCAATAGTGCACCACTTAATCCAACCCAAATGTTAGCTACGGGCTTTAATAAGAGACCATATAACTGGTCTGAGATCAGTGAAGGACAACATAAAAAATGCTGGGTCAAGTCAGCATGAGTAGAAGTGCTGATAAGCTAATAATTTTTTGATGTGAAGAAACCCAAAGACAGACAGAAGTAGAGCGAGTGAGAGTGGGGAACAGAGTGTTTCTCTAAAAGCATGCGGTGTTCTGAATAAAGGAGTAACAGACCCAGATTAGCCTGAAGCTCCTCATCGGGATCACGGTGTAATGCATCAAACGGCAGCAGTCAAGTGGATGACACTCACTTGCTCTTTCTCATTGTCTGCTATGCAGATTCCTAATGCAGTAACTGAGTGAGAGTAAACAAACAACCCAACACACACACAAACACACACACACACACACACACACACACATACACACACACACACCTGAGACCAGAGCTTAATATTAGGGTAGAATAAAGCATTGTCAAAGGATTCAATCTGACAGAGAGAATTGCTTTCGCTTTTACAAAGGATGAACCTCTCAGCACTGCTCCCCTGCGGAAACATGCGCACATGTGCACGCACTCATACACACACTGCCGGGTGAGACGGTAAAAGATGATAAAGGAGATAACAGTGCAATAGCCTGGTCGACTGCAGCTGCTCCCAAACACACACACACACATATTCACGCATACATACACACACATACACACAGATGGAGAAAGAGAGAGGGAGAGAGAGATGAGGAATAAGAAACAGCTCTTAATGGAGTCTGCTCAGCACAACGCATCACTGAGCATCATGCACATCCAGCAGCTGACAATTTAAACTGCATAAAAACACACCCAAGTAGCTTGAAAACTCATTCTAACCTTCGAAAGCTTTCTGCATTTAATAAACCGCACAGGTGTTGGAGCTAAAGAGCCCCTCTCAATTTTCTCTAGGTGTCTCCAGTGTTAGGAATGACTGCTGGAGTTCTCATCCTGCTGTTCGTTCCTGAACCCAAAAGGGGCATCGTGGAACCGTCACCCAGCACCGTGAGGACACGCACCTCATGGGTCTGCGACATGAAGGCTCTCCTTAAAAAGTAACACTCATCTCTGATAGCTTACTTTCTGTTCAAGAGATAGCAGGGGGGAGTTTGGATAAGAGTCATACTGTGTAATGTCACAACATATTTTTTAGCAGGCTATGAAGCCCAAATAAGTTAGGCTTCAATTAAGTTATAACATGAGAGAAACTCAGTTTTGTTTGCATTTTTTGTCCCCTTTAGCCGAAGTTACATGTTTTCATCTCTTGGATCGGCCGCCGTGTCGTTTGCAACGGGGGCCTTTGGGATTTGGATCCCTCAGTATCTGGTCAGAGCTCAGGTAGTGCAGGATACTGCAGTGAGCAAAGACAGGTAACACACACACACACACACACACACACGCTAAATAATGCCTAGTTAGACCTAACTCTAACCCTAAGCTTAACCTCAGTAACCAAACATCAAATTTCCCGGCAAAAGTACAAAACTGTCAAATATTCCTGTTCTTATCTGAACTTTTGGTCCTTCTCAGTATATAAAAATACATGCAGTGCAAAATCTCACTATTTGGAGTTTGTGTTCTCCTAAAAGTTTTGTCTAAAAGTGTTTCTAGTAACCTATAATAATCACATTTAAAGATGAACTTTTAATCACAGTATTGTCATAAATTGGATCTGGTGCTTGATGGGAAATGTGAAATATTCCACAAATTACACAATGCTTCTTTAAATCTGTTCAGAAATATGTTGAAATGTTTCGTGATTATTTATTGGCTTGACCCAAAAGGAATGGCTGAGGTTACAGTATTTTCTCCTTGTGTCTAGTCTGATCTTCGGGGTCATCACTTGTGTGACGGGTTTACTCGGTGTGGTGATCGGTGCTGCAACAACACGTTTCTGCCGACAAAAGACACAGCGCGCCGACCCTCTGGTGTGTGCCGTCAGCATGCTCGGCTCAGCCATCTTCATCTGCCTCATCTTCGTCGTGGCTAAGAAGAGCATCATAGGAGCATACGTAAGTGCACACTGAAGTGCTCATAATCATGAGGAGCTAAAGAGTGAAGCATATTCACTTTAGCAGTTAAGAAATGCTGGGATGTAACTGCGAGCTGCGTTAAAGCTTTTCTCATCCGACATTCAGCAGTGATTTTCTCTGGCACTCAACACCCACTCCCAACTCATTATCCTGTCCCTCTCTTGAACCGAAATAAGGTCATTCCTGGGCTAAGGAAGTAAGTCTTCCATTATTGATTGACTAAGAGGATCATGTCGAGGTAGAGTCGGGACTGAGACCAATTCTCCTTAGCGTGAAAGTTTTATAGAATGAAACTACTAAGTTTTCGCATCGCTGGTTCTCATTATCTGTTGTGAAATGCTGTAAGTTGAACACAGTGGTTGATGTCGAGGTAGTCTGTTAAGCATTTTAACCAGGAAAGTACCAGCCAGCACTGGAGAGAAAATAAGTATCATGCATTTTGTGAGTCAGTTGGCAGAAGAATGTTACCACAGAAGTGATAAGATAAAGTAAAAACACTAAAATACAACTGTCCATGACTAAGGCTTCATTTTAAATAGGTTTATGCGAACACTTGCTGGTTAAGGCAAGTTCATATTCAGTTTAGATGCCCTTACTGCATTCATAGGGTCAGTGTAGATTGGTCATGTGTTGAAGGAAATAGCTATTGTGCTACTACACCCACATCAACTGACCCAAACGAAAGGGAAACTGACTTGCGTGCAACCCAGACCAGTGTTCGAAGAAGTTATGCCTGCACCTGCATGGTAACTTTTATTGACTTCCATGTAAACCTTTTATGAGTTCCATGTAAATCCTCATGTAAGGGACAAATTGTGCTACAGTATTGAAATTCTCAGAAATTTCTTGACCCATTTAAATGGCATTTAAATGTTTACAAAAATATATTTAAAGTTAATTATTGGAGTCATAAAGCTGGAGCTTTTTCCCCCTTACAGGATACATACTCAAATTGTCATTAGATTCCATTTGACGTGATTAGAGACTATTTGTTTTGGGCTTGATTAATTCTGGATTCAGCTCATAATCAAATACGCAAGTCATTAAAAGAACTCTGTAATAAATAGAAATGGTCACGAATTCCCCCTGTTAGTTCACAGCACTAAATTTTAAACACTGTTTTGCTTTGGAGCTCATGTCGTATGTTTGTGTCTGACCCTGTGTTTTGTTTTGTCTTGTGTCCTCACCTGCCCTCTGATGGGTATCTATCCATTTAAACCCTTTGTGGCTTTATCTAGTTGCCAAGTCTTATCACGCCTTTCAGTCTCATTAAGTCCAAGGCTTGTCGAACCCTCGCTTGAGTTTTCTCGTCATGATTATGTATATGCCCTGTTCTTTGACCCCTGACTGGAACTGTAGGTCTAAAATATAAAATTGTATTATCTTAGTCCACTGCTTTCTTTGAACATGGACGTAAATAAGTGCAGCCGAAGGTTAAATGCGTGTTTTAACTTTAAATATCTCTTTATATCCGGTTCATTTCATTCAACATGTGACTCTAATTTTATAATAACGTAATTATCTGACATCAGTGAACAATCTACTAGTAATATCTGTGGTCCACTGGTATTTAATCTAAATGCTAAGCTTTCATTATAATGTTTCTGCATCAGAGGTTTTATAAAGCCTATTTATTAAGCAATTATACTGTTAGCTCAGAGGTCTCTATTGACATGCAAGATTGAGCATTTCCTATTTTCTTGTCAGAGTTTTTATTTCAACTTGCAAGTATTATCCTTTTGAAATATGGATAAGACTCAATCCCAAACATGCGCTGAGGAATATTAAGTATGTGCACAGTTTAAATGGCCAGGTTTAGTTTACATGGTCTTTCTGACCCACATTCCTGATCACTTTAACCAAACTACTGCTGTAATTTATAAATCTACTACAATGATCATTAGATTCTTTCCAGTAAATACAGCTTACATCCTACCTCCATTTACTGCTCATTATACTTGTTTTTGTAACAAACATTTTGTGTGATAATTATTGTTAATTGTTTTTATAGTTGTAAATTAGATAGTCATGGGTTGCATGTTCCACCACTGCAGCAAAAGAAAAGAAGGTTTATCATCTGCCAGAACCCCTGGGATCTAGCAGATCCCTAAACCGAAGAGATTCCCTTCTCTAGAACCAAGAATCTAGAACCTTTAATGTTCCAAAAACCCAGGGAAGACCCTATTCAGCAGTGTTGTAAAACCTCTGAAGGTTTACAGCTATAATAAAAATCCTAGACGGTGCATCCAGACTTTCTAACAGCAAGGGAAATGTTATGGTGACAGATGTGAAGTCAAAGAATGTTGGATGGACGAGAGCGAGAGAAAGGGAGAGGGAGAGATAGACCTAGTAAATGAGGGACGAGAGAGTGAATGAGAGAAGAGGAAAGACTTCCAGCAGAGACAGCTGCCATCTTGTCTGCAGACACGCTGATCAGCCTTCATCCTTTAACTGGAGTCCAGCAGGGATTACAGTATCAGTCTATCTGTCTGTGTCAATCATGGTGTCCGAATCTTAACGATCATGCACACAAACACACACTCACACACTCCTCCCACTTATCGTATCCAGTCTCAAATACTTTGCTCTGGATACAGACATGACCACAGCATCTGTCACATTCCAATACAGTCCCTGCTAACTCGATGCCGATCCTCATTTGGTTTGATTCCACAAACACCAGGCATTCGGGCTGCCGCCAGCCATGTCTGAAGCTCAGGGATGCAACACGCCGATCACTTACGAAACTCAATGCTTGCATTTTAATTTGATGTTAAGCAATTTACCCAGCCCGGCGAAGCAGACAGAACTGAAGGCTAGTTACTTGCTGTGCTGCGAGAGTTTCTTTGCTTTTTCTCCTGAGACTGTCTGTTGAAACAACTGAACTTTATTTTTTTTCTTTTGCAAATTGCAAAGTTCAGCTTCTTGGTGAACAGCAGACAGTGTGGGGAGTCTGTCTCTGTTTTATGGTCTGAGGAAAAAAACCCAATATGCTGCTCAATTGCTCCAAAATTGAGTATTACGTTTCCAAATAATGCAGCCGCAGCATAATTGCATGTTTTCATATTCCAAAGCAGTTTTAGGTTTTTTTTTTTTTTTTTTTTTTTTAATTCGATGGATGAGAGTAGCTAATTTCATCTTTGACCTATAAGGACCTGACATATGGACTTTTTCAACTGAAGGGTTTTTGGTGTTCTGGAGATGAGGAAGTAAATGATGATTGACGCATATTCTCTCCCTTGTAGGTCTGCATCTTTATAGGAGAGACTCTACTCTTCCTGAACTGGGCAATAACTGCAGACATTTTAATGGTATGTACACAATCCTGTTTTTATCACCTGTGACTGATATATAAGCACATCTTTTGGGCAATGTGTATCACTTTTGACTGATGCTGCGTGACAGCATGGTGGGCTGTTATGGGGTCCCAAGGCATATTTGCTGCATCCGATTGAGCTTAATTTGAACTGTGCGTGCGGAAAATGAAATGGAATAACAATCAAGAAGAAAGGTTGTGTTTTTACGCCGCGGTGAAGGAAGTGAGAAGTGGACTGAGGAGCCAGAAGGTGGAAGAGAGAGAGAAAGATCATTAAGGTGGCTGGCCTAAATGAATTAGGACTTCCTGCAAACTGCAGAGACCAGCTGACTCCAGTCTGCGGAGTGTGTGTGTGTGTGTGTGTGTGTGTGCGCGTAGACAGAGAACACTTTACTGCATACTTAGGCTCCAGTCATGTTGTGGAATTTTTATATATCACTTCTAGATGGATTTATGATATTACACGCTGACCTCTTGACCTCTACTATTTTGTCTCTCTTCCCTTTACATCCCTCTGCAGTATGTTGTCATACCAACCAGAAGAGCCACTGCAGTTGCCTTTCAGGGCTTCACTTCCCATTTACTAGGGGATGCAGGGAGTCCGTATCTCATTGGCCTGGTGAGTAGGAATGTCACACACTTACTACACACACACACACACACATCATGAATCTCGATCAAAGATTCTACCATCCTTCCCACACAAACCTGCTCCTATGCTCTGAAAACCCCATGATCGATCGCATGTAAATTACATTAGGTCTAATGCAGCAATGCGGTACTGCAGTGGTTTGCAATCCAAGCACATGCCCTATACATTGCTGCACTTTACCTGCTAAAAGGACGAAGATGCCCTATAAAGACAGTACGTGCATTTTGTAACACTCCTGCACACAGGTTTATAATGAGCAGAAAACACAGATAATCGGCTCAGGTTGTTTACTGCTAATGATGTTGAAAAGCTTGTCCTTAACCTGTGCTGAGCTTTCAGGTGTTTGTTCAGAAGACCCCTCTGTAGACACCTTGTGTAGTCCCAATGCACATGAGCAACTTAAAGTGCATCTTATACACCGCAGTTCTCATTCCAGTAATTCCTCCTCCAAGGAGTCCGCATGCAGATTCAGCTATTGTAAATGCCATTTACCGGCAGGTTCAAGGACATAAACACACAAAACGGTTCCCTTTCCACTCTTTGACCATCGATGTAAGACAATAGGTCCTCAGACTAGCCATGTTTTTTATGCCCAGTGCCATTATGTTTAGCTTGCTATCAAAGGAAAAATGTGTTCTGGGAAGAACGTGCCATTAATGGCAGCAAACCCAAAACAAATGAAACTGGTAAACCGGTACTTCCACTAGAACGGGGGAAAAAAACACACCACAGCATTGAGCCAGACTTCCCTTTGACTCCTGTTTGGTGTTCCTGGCATTCTGCACAGGAATGCTGAAAGCTTTTCCAAGTAAAACAACAAATCCTGTACATGCTCTTGACAACTTCTTAACCCCTGCTATGTATGCTATTGACCAGAGAGCTATCCTTAAGGTCAGGGCTATTGTTCTTTTGAAATTCCTTCTTATACAAGCAATAATATACTTCTGCATACTGGATTTTTACCTAATGCAATACTGAAATACTGTAAATAAAAATTAAAGAAAAAAAAAAAAGTAACACGACCATGAATAGAAACTGTCTCATTTTATAGTCTCATTATCTAGCCCGCCTCCAGACACACACACACACACACCCTCAGGTGAGTCTGACCTGCCTATAATAAGTGGTTTGTACAGCACAATCTATCAATCATCGTATAATATACGTGAATTACTTTATTGTGTGAGCCTTAGGGAACTCTCAGTGTTTTATATTTAACCACGCTCTTGCCTTGCTAAGCCTTAAATGGCGAGATACCGCCTTTTTAGCCCCTTCTGCTCCGATAGAAAGTTCTATTACAACGTTAGCATGTTGAGGCTTCATAATGTCTGGTGCCAGAACAGGTCCCAAGACTACATTTATTTAGAAAGCGAGTGCATTAATCCAGCAATGAGACTCATTAAGCACTTTAAACAGTCTTGTTCTAGTACAAATAAACAATTAGCAACCCAATGATGAAATTTTTTTTTTTTTTAATCAAAGCCTGAAAGGATGCACAGCTTCCTGTGGGAAACAGAATTTAAAAGGTCTAAAAATAGCAAAGGTAGATGAGTGTTAGATGAGCACTTAGCAATTTTGTACTAATTTAGAAATGGGGACAAATCTGCTTAAGTCTGATCGGAATACATCTCCTTCAGTGGGTCAAAGTTCAAGTCCAGTTTCACCAACCTGATACATTCCGACATTAGAAAATCAAACAAACCATTGGATCACCCCAGAATCGCAATTCCACTTTTGGAAGCAAATTTTGTGAAAGATCTATCATAACCCTCTGCTTCCGTAAAATTCTCTCTTTCCCATCTGATAAGGAACACATGGTCATGGCTAGTGATGCAAAGGAAAACTTTGCACATATCAGCCATGCTAGTGGTCAGAAAGCATCCCACGTCAAATATGACTCAGCTATCTCACGCCAGAGTCTAACATGGTGGTGTGAAGGGAACAGTGACGCACAGAGCTCAGAAAAAGCTCCAGGATACGGACAACAACTTGCAGAAATGTGGGGAAAAAACCACATTGGTGTGATCAGATCTTAACAACCGCGTGGTAATTCTTCGGGATGCAGAGTGGAGAAGAGAACGATTCTTTTATACACTGAAGCCTCAATTTTCAGTCTTTGAATAAGTCTTTGAAAAACCTGGAGGTTTGTAAAGAACAATTACAGTATTATCAAAACCACCAAATATAAACAATGCCTTATTTCACTTGGTGAAAAATATGCATCATGCCTCATTTGTAATACCTGCGTGTACCCAAGAAATCGCTTTTAGGCTTAGTGGGTGGCGGTGTAATGAAGTCAGCTATCAAGAATAATCTACCACAAAAGAACATTATTTTAAAATAGAGTTATTCACGCCATACATAATCTCTCTCTCTGGCCTCCTTGGCCTGTAAAAATGGCTGACAGCTAATGCAATTTGGCAGCCTGCTTTAACTTCCAAAGAACACACACTTACTTATTTCTAAGTGCATACTGAACTTGATGGCGCAAGCCTCAGCAGTCCTTCCTTTCCCTTCCTTTCCCTGTGGGAGAAGTATTTCAAAGCTGATGTTAGCAGATTAGCTGAACAGGTTGTGTGGAGTGGATGGAAGAAGTGCATGAGAGGATTCTAAGTACCGCTCCTTAGCATTGTTTTGTGAAGTGTAACAAAGCAGAAACTCTGATTAAAGACACCAAAACATGCTTATGTTAGCATTTGCTACACACTTGTGTTTTCATACCCTCACATATTATTCAGATGAAGGGGGAAAGAATGAGTTAATGTTATTGCTATGCCATTGTTTTTAAAGTATATTCTTTTGTGTGTGTGTGTGTGTGTGTGTGTGTGTTCCTAAGATATCAGACGCTCTGCAGGCGAGCTACACATCGTCAGAGCTCTGGCAGTTCCTGAGCTTAGGCTACGCCCTCATGCTCTGCCCCTTCGTTATCGTACTTGGGGGGATGTTCTTCCTCGCCACTGCCCTCTTCTTCCTTGACGATCGGGAAAAAGCAGAGAAACTGTGAGTGCCTTTACTCTGACTCATAATGGCTTTTGAATTATAAATGTGTTAACACAAACGTTATTTCTTTATGAAAACCGACACTCGATACACACACATTTGTTTTCCATCCATTCCATTGATCTCTCCATTTTAACCAAGCACTGAAAAAAGCCGAGAGGTAATTTTTCATTATCATCACATAACGGGAGTCTGGAAAAATGGCTGTTGCTATGGCGATTATGGCGATCTTGGCAGTGCTTGTGTACGGGTGAATGGCCTCAGGTGGAGGAGCTAATCCAAGGGGATGAATGAGTGGAAAACGGGATGAGGGAGAGATTAGAATTTGCCTCTATCTAAACAAAAAGATTTCGGCTGCACAGACTGCAGAACCCAAGAATAATAACCGATGCTGAGCCATCGCTTTAGCGGTCAGTATATTAACAGGGACAAAATTCAGTTTAGGGCATATTTCAAGCAAAGGCAACAAAAGATAACAGCTGCCCTTGAGCTCGCCTGCAACTAGCTTCCACTGGTCAGAAAAACACACATCTGATCTACCGGCTCATGCGCTGGGAATTTCAGGGTGACATTTTGTCTAGTAAAACAAGAATCATGGAGAAAGAGCTGTAAGTCAGCGAAACTGCACTGCTGACTAAAGCTATTCTTAGTGTACACAATAACATAATTCACTGCTTGTTCACTTAGATCATAAGTTTGAAAGCTTCAGCTTGCCATGTTTACAATCAAATAAAAACGGTGCATTGCAAAAACACATATCCCCATGGACTGTGAAGCGTCCCAGTGTCTTAAAAGGCAAAGACAAACAGAATTTCAAAACCCTGAGCTCCAGATAGAGCTCTCCTTTCTATTATCGAGCCGGCTTCCTGTGTTTGCTTCCGTTTTCAAATGACTTCCTTCCAGTCTGGTTGGAGACATTTTTAGATGGGGTGGCATTCTTACCCTCTGTAGCCCATCTGTGGACTCCCTAAAGGCTAAGAGGACTGGTTACTTCCCACAATGGTTTTCATGGTACTTGGGTTTGAACCAAACTAACTAATCAGACTAAATCAGTAACTCAGTTAATATATGATGGCAGATTCTCGATATCATGTTGTGTCTTGTTTGTGCTTGCATCAGCTATTTAAATATTTAATGAGCTCATTCAATATTCCTGCCTTTATTTATTACTTAGACGTACACATAAAGACCTTGATGTCGATATTCTCTTTATATAGAATATAAACCTCTTTATATAGAATATAAACCAAAGCAAGATATGGCCATTAGAAGTTAACCACTCCCTCATGGAGTCATACAGCATCATGGCAGTCATTCTGCGGTCGGTTTTACCACATCATTGTGCCGTGTGGGTTAGTGGCTTGACAGCATCGCATCCTGTGTATTAACCACATTAACCTTCGTGACATTCAGGAGCAGAGAGTACTCGATGTACAGCAGAGGGCAGAGCACAATTCCTGAGAACTCGGCATATTCTGAAGAACTCTCCTTCAGTCGCACTGGCATTCAGAGATAAGCTTTCTCGTCCATTTGTTATCGACAGGGACGTTTAAAAATAATCACTCCATTCCTAAGCTGCTGTAAATTGGATTATTTTATGTTTAATAAGCCTTTAATGAAAGGAGTTTGAAATTAAAGTTTCTTAAAAACTCGTAGGGCACTGTTGTATAATTAAAGGAACATTTCTATTTTGATTAGAACGTCCATGTATAGTATTATTTTACTGGGGTGAATAAAAGTAAACATAAACATTTTACCCCAAAAATATAAAATTAAAAATAAAAATTAAAAAAAGTCAGATCCGAAGTTTAAATGTAGGAGACACTCAAAAAAAAAAAAAAAGCTTATGAACGAACAGCATTTGCTCGCATGATGGCTTCTATTTCTGTGCCTCCTAGCCTGTGACTTATTATTTCTTGGTTTTTAGTCTTTTTTGGGCTGAAAGGGAGCCATTTATAGAACAGAGTAAGACACAGATTGCTCACAGATGCACTCACAGTCACAGACACACACACATTCACACACTCACACAAATAATGTGAGAGGCTCATCCGTCCCATCGGGCCACAGCATGTATAACTTACCTATCAGATACAGCAGACTGAATAAATGTGAATCACATTAATTTTAAACAAAATGTATATATGGGGAAAATGAAAGTGAATAATGTGGATTGTACACTGGCAAACACTGGACCAGATGCTGGATCTGAGATGCAGATTTATTGATTGTCAGAAGATCAGAAGTTGGATGGATGATGGATGATGCAACATCTATCCCTGGTGAGGGGTTTAGACAGAAAGAAGTTGCACTCTGACTTGGAGGGATGGCATCCTCTTTCTCCCCTGTCAATCAGAGTGGCACTAGCTAGTCAGGGGTGTCTGAGAGCTCAGATATGTGGGCAGAGAGTGTGTTCCTCTGCCCTGTAAGTCAGCATGAGCGGCAGTTGCGGTGTGTAGGTTGGGGTCGCATATCTCAGAGCAAGCACGTGAAACCCTCTTGGATGGTAGCTGTCACATGACAAGGCAGGGCTAGCTAATGGGTGGGAATTGGTCAATGCAAATTGGGGAGAAAATGGATGAAAAAATGGTGTGTAATGGTTATCTGTCATATCTCATCACGTTTGTCTTCTGTCTTTTTGTTTCTCAAGGACGCAGCAGCTCTCCCGATCGCCGTCTGCAGTGAAGGTAAGACAAAGTCAGACTGCACTTCACTGACTCACTTAATTTGTTTCAAAAGGCTTTCAAAAGTAATTTTCTTAGGCAGTGTGTAATTTCAGTGGCATTTACTTATAAAGAATTTGATGATTCATTTGTTGGTCTCTAAGAGCACGGAGAAAACTGAGGAAGGAACTGATCGCATTTTGACATTAGTTGAACAAAAGACGAAACAATTCCACATTTAATATCTATAAAATTTAATCTTTTGGGAAAAAAAAATTTACTGAGAAGATAGTCCATAAAGACTCTTGGTGCAGTGAAGCTGGTCGATCTCACATTTCATATGCGTTATGTGTAATACACGCAGATATTGCCAAGCTGATATCTAGCACCCTTTCATGAGCACATTCCTGCCCTTCCTCCTCCTCTTATCAGTCATACACACACACTTCGCTTGTGCCAGTGCGTGTAATTGCCAGAACCTTGCTTGCTTAAAAAGAAAAGATCGAAGAAAAATAGGAAGAAAACAAAACATATTGCAGGGAGGGAACTGGCCACATCAAGCTTTTACAATGGGTGTTTGGGTGCAACCGGCTAAAAATAACAAAATCAGTGCCAGGAGCCCTGGTGTTTTGTTCTGTATGTTGTTGTGGCTCTATGTTGGAAGGTTATCACATGTGCACACATCTCTTGTGTTTGAGTAGATTGCATCTGGCTGGACTGGCCTACATTTTCTTAATGAATAAATGGCACTAGATTTTCAGATAAAGATAGGAATAGATGAAATTCTTTGCATTGTTGAAACCAGGAGCAGGGATTGACCCCATGATCTCAACCACGGTTATAGCTTACAGCATATCACACTATTCGTCACCATCGACGCTAACTGGACAAATAGCTATTCCTTGTTGATTAAAAGCCATGAGAGTTTCAATTCATTCACTAATGATAAGCACAGTAATAAATTCAATACAGAAAATCAATCAGCTAATTCCAATTGATGTTCGGCTAAGAATAAGCCATTTCTTTCCATAAACATTTGAATTATGGTATTTCTTGGCCCTGGTGGCTTAACCCTTTGTACCAGGGGCCAAAAAATGGAATTTGCACCTGTTTTGTTGTGTCCATGTTCAGCATTGAATTCCTTTGGCATGTCACACTCCACAGTGGTGTGTAATGGCCCATATGAAAGTAGCCACATTAAGGGCTTTAGGGACTTTTTCTGTATTTTAGATTTTTTGATTAGATTAGATTCAACTTTATTGTCATTGCACATGGGTACAAGGCAAAAAAAATTCTGTGTTCAGAGGCAAAGTTCCAAAAAATACAAACACTTCGTTTTTTCAACACAAAGATAATGTTGATATCAAACCCATTTCAGCTCTCTTAGATGCCCCAAGTGCTTGTTCATAAACATCTAAAATTTATAGCTGTTATCTTCAACCACTAAAATACTGCATAAGGTTTTTCCCAAAAGAGGAAAAACACACGTCTCACACTGAAAGCCACTTTATATCAGATTTGCAATGCTAAAATAATTCATTTGCTTATACTGAGTGCCCATAAGTGGAAATGAACACCAGTGAACTAGTAAAACTGCTTAAATTGTTCAAAAGTCATTCTTAATATTAACATATTAGTAATGCATCTCATTAACTCATATTAAGAAATATACTATAGAAATCAACAAATATCCAATAGCAACCTTAACACTCACTACTGCAGACGCCGCAGCACGAAAATAGAGCATAAGGCATTTTAAAAGGAAAGCGAAAAGCAAGTGGAAAGCCGTGCCATTTGCTGAAAGCTATTTGCTGAAATTGCAGCACTGAAATTATGATCCATTAGCAGTTTACTGGTGCAAACCTAGACAGAGATCAGATAAACACAGATCCAATTAAATCTCTCTCCTGTGCCCTGGCCCATGGCAAGACAGCAAGTCTCAGGACACACACTTGACAATAGTTAGTCTCTCTAGAGAGCGCTTAACCCTTAACCGGGTTATATGGTAAGGAGCAATAGGCTGTGGTGTAAAGGGCAATGCTTTTGATTTCTGTTCAGTAAAACTGAACTAGCAGATGGACTAGCAGTATCTTTCAGAGCACAAGTTTTATACTTTTTTATCATGTGGCTACAATATAATAACTTGTGATTGGTTATGAGATACTTCTTTTGTTGCCTCAATATATTTATTCATGGCCATGTGTATGAGTAATGTATTGAAACTAAAAATTCCAACAAGAAGAAGTGTACTTAAAGTACCCAGATGATTCACTTGCTCGATTGAAAAAGCCACACTGGTACTGTTGCAGCTTTACATGAGAAAAAGTTTTCAAGGTAACTGGTGACACGGTGGACAAGACATCTCACAAATGTCTTTTAAAATTAAAAAGCCCACGTTGTGTGATTTATTTTTCATCATTCACTGTATTCTGCTAGAGGTAGAAGCGTCACATTACATGCGTTTGACGTCACTGGCTAACTGGGAAACGGCTTATACTTCTGGTTAATAAAAACAAGGTATGTGAGACTACGTAAGACTAGCCTTCTAAAATTCATAAATCTTGAATACATAATGCATAATGTAAGTGCATAGTGTTTAGTACGTCACTCAGGACTCACTTATATCGCCTTAGAGAGCTAAGCTTGTTGTTAAAAAGGGAAAGAAAATAATTCTAGAGACAATAGTCTCTGTAATTTAATGCAATTAGGGGAAATTTAACACGCAAGTGCATTATTGCTTTAAATCCCGTAATCCGATGTTAACGCAAATTTGGCCGAGTCGAGTTATTTCATTACAATAGTGTCTGTTGGTGTGTATGCACTTGGGGGATATTACACTGAAAACAATAGAGCTCTTGGCCCAAAGCTCTAACTCGTGTCTAGTTACAGGCAGTTTAGTGAAGCTGAAAATGTACATTGTTACAAGCATAATGAGATAAAAGCTCCAAAAAATAAAAGCATGACTTATTAATCGTTGTGGATAGAAAAAAAAAGCATCAAGAGGCCTCTTGTGTAACATCAATACTAGTGAAAGAATAATATTAGAAGACAAGCGGCTTGAAAAAGAGTTTTGGGGGCTGTTTTGTCAGCATGACCCACAAGCAAAAGACGACAGATGGCACGGTGGCTTCGAAGTGATAATTGCATGGGAACATCCTGTTGGGAAGCCACTCACTCACTCACTCACTCACTCACTCACTCTTTCTCTTTTTCCTAGGTCACCAAGTGAGAGAAGGTCTGGAGTGGGAGGATTGAGAGCGAGCCGAGGAGTGGGCGAGATGAACGGAAGGGAGGTGGAGAGAAAGAAGGGGGGAAAAAAGAGAAAAGAACAAGTAGCGAACCCACTCGACACATATGCTGCACATCACCATCATCACCATCGTCAGTCATCGTCTTCACCTTTGCCAGTGCTCTTCATATCTGTTGAACGGTGAATCTTTTGCTGCAGAAGCACCATCACGTCCCACCAACCAACTGAAGCAATCCGCCGTCCTGCAGCTGGTGGACAGCTCTCATATCAACACGTGAAGGCCAGTAGGGATTACGGGAGGGTTGAAGGAGGGGCTTAATAATCCCCTTAGTGCCATACTACTGAACACAGACAAGCACTCTGTCCTGTCACGCTGCCTGTCAATCTGCACCAAGTGCCATAGCATCACATTCCCAGAACTGACCACGCCCCCACAGCCAAAGCAGAGCTCACCGATTGGTCATGTAAATACGGAAATGAAGGAATCGGTGATCTCACAGTCATCTACTGGAAATGGCTGTATGGCTTAGCTTGCCTTAATAACGTTGGCATGGACAGATGTCTGGTCCCTGGTCATCTTCTTTATGTCTGTTTTTTTCTTTTTCTTACATCTTTTTTTGTCTTAGCACTTACTTACTTTAATGCCATGCCAGTCAAATGATGCAATCAGACTACATAATCACATATAATATATTTGCGCTATCATTTTTTCTTATGTTCATAAATAGGAAATCCGAGAAAGGAAAAAAAAAAAAAGAAAGAAATGCCGTAAAATGTAGAGCAACACTGGAGTGAAAATATGAACCGTCTATTGTTACTTTCGCAAATCAGTTGTTTTTTTTTTTGACAGATTTTCTACCATCCACACCTCAAATAACACGCCAAGGATTTTCAAAATAAAAAAAAGGGAACAATAATAATAATACTAAGGGAAAAGTCTTTAGTGGCTTGTGCTAATGTTTTTTCTTTGAGGGATTCTTTCAAGGTGTCAGCTCACTCCATGGAAAAAGAAGCAGCGGATAAAATTTAACAAGCTCCGACGTGTGACAATAGTCGTCTTTGTGAGCCGGGTTCCGATATTCGTTCAGTAGATATCCATTTCTGTGAGACATGTGAGAAAGAGAGAGCTTGACTAGCGATCCGTCTAATTCCGTCACAAGTCAAACACCTACTGAGATCCATCCAAGGGAAAAAAAAAAAGGTTTCTTTCCAAAGCTAGGTCGAATTTGTTGTTTGTTTTTTTTTAAAGGGAATATATTACATTCGCATTATTTACACTTAGAATAAAAAAAGAGAGAAGGTTTTAACCACTTCTTGTCGTTACGAAAGAACTTCAGTAACAAAATGATTAGGAACAGGTCAGAGTTTTGAACTTAGTTGTTTTTTTAACAGGGTGACTCTTGTAGTCGAAATATACGTTTCATAGTTTTTTTAAAAAAAGAAATAATTTTAAAGAATGCTACCAAGTAGACATGGATAATTAAGTATTTGTATAAATTAGGAGAAGCACTTTGCTTTTAAAAAGACGTCCTGGATAAGGGAAAAATAACTAAACCCCCCTTCCCCAAATTTTTAATTGTGAAAACATATATTGTTTCTCAAATGATTTTGTAAATACAGTTTGTTGTAAAATATGCAATTTCCTAAAAAAAAAAAAAAAAAAAATCCTCTTAAAAAGGAAAAGCTTTTAATAAGAGCAATGATTTCTATATTTTCACACTGGGTTGAGTTTGCCGTTTTAATGATTAGCTTATAATTTTAGCGAATATCAGTGACAAGAAACCTTTCGCCAAAATGGAAATGATGAGGCTATGAAGCCGTTGTATGGGGTGTAGACGTCCCCTTCCAAAAAAAAAAAAAAAAAATGAGCAAAGGGTCTGCCTTTTTTCACATTGAAAAAAAATAAGCACCTTGCATATAGATTGAAGTGTCATTTGTTCTGGAAGACATTGACGACTGAGGAAAAAAACAAAAAACGCTGTATTGAGAAGGTCACTGGGACTGCAGGACACCGTGTTTATTTCTCTGAGCTTTCATCATGCCAGGTGAAAAGCTATCTGAATGTGATTCTGTCCAATCCGATGTGTTTACACATGCAAATTCATTCTAACTAAGCTTTTTTTTGTATTCTCCTTTTAAGGATGTCTGTTTGTTTGTTTGTTTTTTCCCGGTCTTTTTACAAATATTAGTTTTATATATGATAATGCTATAAAAAAAACAACAATAACAAAAAAAAAACAATTATGCAGTGATTTTAATATATTGTAAACTAGCTTTGATGCAAGGTATTTATTTTTCTTTTATGTATTAGCATTTTTAAGAAATCTTTACAAGTGGAAAAGAAAAGCTTCGGGCTATTACTTTTTATTTGTCCTTATTTGTGAAACAAAAAAGCCTGGATAGTTTATCATCATCTCAAGGAACTGTGCTCATTCATACTCATACACACACACCCACACACACACACACAAAGAAACGCACACACAAACCAGCTTATGCACACATACCAAACAACAGCACAGCATAATTTTATAATACACCCAAGTCCTCCTAGACCAATCAAATGTCACTTTTTATTTACGCATTTTGCACATTTGGGTGTGTTCAGGGTTTTTTTTTGTTTTTTTGTTTTCCAATTCAGTAGTTATACACTGGCATTATGTGCTATAGGGACTGTACCTATTTAGTCACATTACATATACAAACTGCATATATATAGATATATATTTAATTTTTTTTTTTTATTACAGGCTTTAGATTCACACTACCAAAATAAAATCACCATCAGCGACATACAAGAGCTGTTTTTCTTTTTATTTTTTTATTATATAGATTGCTTTAATCAAAGAGTCATGGAGTTGATGGTGTATAATGAGAATGTGTTCTTTCTTGTCATACAAGAGTCGTGTATAAAGAAAAATCTGTTTCTGATGTCGAGCAGAAACTTTAAAGGGAATTTTATTTTTAAGAGCAAGCGTGGTTGAACAAAACGAACAAAAACAACAACAAAAAAATGTCTAATAAAACACTATTATTACTACATAGTTACTGTGATGCTCCAGCTGGAGTGATATGAGATGTAAACATATATGTAAGTGATGAAAATA
>NC_080737.1:12314523-12474523 GCF_019097595.1 Hemibagrus wyckioides | reverse complement strand
CTTAATGCATCAGCATTCATATCATGCAAATGTGATTCAACTGAGATTTTGATGGATCTTTTTCTGTTCTACGGGCCAGTTTATTTAACTAGCCCTACTACTGTGCCCATAGTTTTAATATTAAAATGATATTCTGGCAAAGAAGCCTTTAAAGTAGTGAAATGAACACAGATGTTCAGTATAAACACAAACAAACGAACAGCTGCCTCGATTGTAGGTAAACACTTTAAAATGAAAGCATTTTCTATAAAAACAAAGTGAAACTGTATTTCATCATCATTAATTCAGGCATGCTATAAGTTTTATATTTAAATTCTATTCAATAACATTATCTGTATCTGTATTCAAATTTATACCTTAAGAATAATAATCCGAATTGTTTTTTTCAACATGTATATATATATATATATATATATATATATATATGAATGCATGAATAAATGCATCACACAACAAGCTCGTGTTCACATTAATGCAAGAGGTCTTTTTTTTGCCCTGCATGCTTCATATCTGCTCACATGCATGAAATTAAAAACCTCCTACTCGTGTCCTATGGGATCCCAGGACCAGTGCACACCTCTTTAAAAAACGAATAGTCTTTCATATTCTCATATTCGTATCTGTATTATCTGTGTATAACATGTTGTCTCTCCCACCCAGTTTAACCCCAGGCGATGCTCTTGTGTGTAAAGTCGCTGACCTGTTATATAAAAAGAAACAAACATTAAAGCTGCTTATGAATTGTTTTCATTTGTTTTTCAAGTTGCTTGAAGTAGGACTCGAATGCAACTCAACCATTTGTCAGAAACACAGCAGTGTTAAAGGCAGCCTGAAAGTACTAATTCTCACTTGTGAAATAAACAATGTAGCTACAGAACTACCTCCATGTGTGAGGTAAACACACAAACAACAACACACACACACACACGATCAAGCCTTTTCCCAACTGCCAGGAACACAACATCTCCCACCGGCTTCTAAAAGCGAACATCTCTCTGTTGATTAACAGTTAGACAATGTACAGAAACATTCGCACGTGCAAAGTCTAGATCTACCCGATTGACTGACAGCCCTTTTCACAGCACCTTAAATAGCTACATATCATTCAACTCCTTCACAAGGCTTCAGAAACACACAATTTATAGCAATTATAGAAGGCGTTGATTCGCTTTCTGTAACAGCAGCTCAGACTGTAGTTCTGCCTGCAAGGCAAACCACAGGTTTATGTTAATATACAAAAACACACATGGCCATCACTTCTACATCATCATCACACAAAGGGCTTTAGAAGGTGAACGCTGCACATTCATGTATAGAGATTTATTTAGCACTTATAAAAGATTGTAACAGTCTGAGGTAAAGCTATAACGTTTCCCTTGGTTTCTCTGTAACATGTCAATCTGGATTGTTTTTCTGTTATTGTTTGCAGCTGTTATAATGTAAAGTGATAACAGGAATTTGTTTCACGAGATTAAACATACTTTAAATGGATGAACAGAATGTTTTAGTAATAGTAAGTATTGTTATTTAATAAATACAAAAATGAATCACATGTAATAAATAAATGTGAAAGAAAAACGCTTCGGGGTGTGCTGTTCAAAGAAACTTTACATCTTTTACTAGATGTATTCAAGATGTATGTCTTAGAATAGTTTTATTCTGTATATGACAATCCTGCACATGCTGCAGCAACTCAAACTTTTCTATAGTGAGCCTAGCGTGAAAATATCTGTATTTACTTCTACTCTGCCTATAAACACATTACTTTTACATTTAATTGTACATATCTCATGAGACATATCAGAGCTCTATACCTGGGTTGGATTTTGGCTCACTAGTATACTGTGGTAAAAAAATATCTTCAAAATAGATAGATAGATAGATAGATAGATAGATAGATAGATAGATAGATAGATAGATAGATAGATAGATAGATAGATAGATAGATAGATAGATAGATAGATAGATAGATAGATAGACAGACAGACAAAGAAATAAATACATAAATAAATACTTTCTCTACACATCAGCACATCCTGCTTAAATAAATGGCTTGTTAGCTAGAATCCAAGGTCAACATCCAAGAAAACAAAATCAACAATTTTACAAGAAATCTACTGCTTTTGGTAGTAATAATTTCAGTAAAAAAAAAAAAAGCTCTGTAGGACGTCTCCAGTTTCCTTATGTAGTTATGGATGAGGTGAAAAGTGTAATGAATACAGTCACTCAACAGCCTGAAAACAGACTACCTTTTTTCCCTCTGATGCACTTACTACTATTTTTGGCCACATTTCAGGACTCTTAATTCAGTTTGAATACTACACACGCTTGGCCCGTTCAGCATTCATGTTCGAAAACTGAACACTAAGGCAAGCAGAAGCTTCAGCTTTTCTTCCCGCCATTTCTAAAAAGCCTCGAGCTGAAATTAGACCCGTTCATAAAGATCTTTTCGGCATGACATAATTGAGCATCCGACTGTGTGTCTCCCATTTATTTCTGGTAGAATACAGCTCAATATATCTGTGGTGTGTTTTATAACAAATGTTTTAAGATAACATGTGCTTTTATGTTATGTGGGGACAAAGCTATAAGACTTTAGTCCCTATTAAAAAAAGAATACATTGGTTTTCTCTATTTCATTTTTGATTCTCGTCCCTAACTGAACAACTTATGTAGAGTGCAGGTAAAAATTCTACACACCCTGAGGTAACTGGAAAGGAAACTGAGGTAGATCATGTCAGATTTAACACTGTAATATAATATAACCGAAAAGAAAAAAAGAAATATTTCAGCAAATTAAATAAACACATGGCAAATTCATAATTAAACGCTCAATTCAAACTCATGCTCAAGCAATTACCATACTGCCATCAATGATGTCATACACCAAATAAAGATAAGCTGTTTCTGTAGGATCTTATGGATTTCTTAAACAGCTGAAGCCATGGAGGTGTACCAAAAAATGTCCAAAATTGTGAGTTTGAATCCCAGGAACACCAAGCTGCTACTGCTGGGCCCTTGAGCAAGGCCCTTAACCCTAAATTGGTCAGTTGTATAAAATGAGATAAATTGTAAGTCACTTTGGATAAGGGCATCTGCCAAATGCCAGAAATGTAAATGTAAAAGTAGCTGGAACCATGTACCTTAGAACACAGTGAAGGCCATTATCAACAAACAGGGCTCCCTGGTGACATATCCATATAACTGGATGGCTTATAACTAGGATGTCTAAATAAAATGAACAAAAGGACATGATTAAAACTAACATTAAAGAAGGTGCAAGGAAAATTTGACAAGTACTGGTCACTCCCTGTGAGAACAGTCTCTCATATTCTTCCCAATCATCTCAAACCATGTGTTATGGCCTAGTGAGACCATGGTAGAATTTTGAATTCATGGGCATAATTCTAAAAGATCCATTTGGTGCTATGCCCACGGTGAAACCTGTTGGTGGTAGCATCATGTTATGGGGCTGCTTTTCTAGTCAAGATAGAGGTGCCAAGCTATTTTGGCACAAAGCCTGTGATACAGCTGGAGATGACGATCTTAAATCCTGTCAAAAACCCGTTGAATGACTTGATGAGGGCTTCAAGAGGAGAGGAGATCCCCTTATAATTTGATAGATCTGGCGCAAGGTGCTTTAACAAAGTATAGTTAACATTTCTATTTGTTGCTTACTTGAAGGTTGTTGGTGGCTATGACATATTTAAGGTGGGGAAAAGCCTGTAATTTTCAAAGGAGTGGGTAGACTTTTTATATCCACTGTACATGACACAAATAGTGTAGCTGTTTTACTAGTAATGTTTATAATTCGCCTGAGAAGCATTTTGTTTCTTGAGAAACAAGTAACAAACAAATCAATGTCATTTTTACAATCTAGTCCATTAAAGTCAAGTGAATGATTAACACAAGGTCTTTTTCCCCTCTTACATCACACTCAATGGACGCCACTGAACCGATTTTGTTTTGTTCTTGGTTTACAAAGGTAATGAACGTTTGCTAGTATCTAATATAATTTCTTAAAAACTTTAATATGCATTTTTATGAACTAAAGTTCAGGACCTGTTGAGCTTTATCTCTCTTTATCTCTTCTTCATTCACTGCTACAGTACTCTGGCTTTTTATTAAATTTTTAAGCCTGAATGTGTTAGTAATTGTGTGTTAGAAACACCTAACACAACACATACAATTAATGCAAAATACAACCTCAAAGATTCATTCACACTTTGAAAATGGTGAGGAGAAATTTGATGAATTATTTATGCTTTATTAATAGATATAAAATATATACAAATAAAATAATTTAAAATAGCCATAATTTTCTCAAGATTATTATTTTAACATTTTATAAAATAATTTTATTTTTTAAGTAGAAATCTGTAGAAATCTATTTTTGTGATTAAAATACCAAATTGTAACCATTCAATTTACCCCTTTTGTGTTAACTAATACATACCGGTTAACTAACCGGTACATACATGTTAACTAACCATGTCAATACATACAGGTTGTCAGTACATTCCTTAACTCATCATTAGTTCTTTTTTGACTAAGTACTAAGTATTAATTCAGGTATAAGTGTGTGATTATTCACGAACTGTTATTTTAATGTGTTAGAGAACAAAATATTCACTTGAAAATGATTCGTCTTATTTAGAGCCATGAAGTTTTCACATGAAAAGGTTAAACTTACTGCAATACATTTTTTTATCTGCAACTTTGGAATGTTTTGATCAGGACCTTTATATAATGTAGTTATAGTATAGCATAGCATATCTTATAGATGATCAAAGCAGTCTCTCTCTTTTCTGTTCAATATGCAACTGTCATTGGGTAAAATACATAAATGGTGATGTTTAGCCATGTATAATACATGGATCCTGTGTTATTGCCTGGGTTGAGTTTTGCCAAATCAGTACATGAGCGTCACTGAAAATGGAAGCAGGAGTTTTAATTTGTTCTGACGTTGACTGTTCTCTGTTTCCGCAGTGAGTGAAGGATCTTTTCTTCCTCCTTCATTGTTTAAAATATAATAAAATAGTAAAGCAGTAACCGAAGTAAAGTCTGGTTAAAAGTGGGCTTGCAAATGTTGTCCCAGCACCATTTATTAATCCCTTAATTGTTTGACAATTTCTTACGCCTTCAGATATTCAACACACCAGAGCTGTACACAGACTCCTGGGAATATTCAGCTGATCCTACAGAAACTTAATACTGCTTCTCATATTCCCAGAATTCCTACCAGTCACTACACTTGACTCAGCACCTGTGATTTTACACCCTGTTCATGTCTATCCAGCTTCTACGGTTTTACATTTTACAGACGCTGATCCAAGATCAGAGCTGATGCCAGCCATCCCACTTTTCCTTTCCACAGTAATCTCTCTTCTTGAACTCTTTTTGGAAACGGTGTACCGTTACAATAACAGCCGGAGGAGAAATGCCTCATTTTAGAGTCATGCCAAAACCTCTCTCTGTGACAAACGGCTTTCCCTTTTGAGGAACAGAACACCGCTGCTGTGTGTGTGTTCTGTTTGCACTGTGATTACTAAGTGTTTTATATGGTGGTTATGTGCCTAAAACCTTTATCTTGTTTTTTCACCATCTTTTTTCTCCCTCTCTCTCTCTCTCTCTCTCTCTCTCTGTCTGTTTTTTGCCTTCATGTTATTTTTCTTTCCAGCACTTTACTTGCTATTTCTGTTCCAATTTCTGTCCCAAACAATATGCCACAGTTTGACTGCATGCAACTGAGTAGTGGAAGCAGGTGTGCAGTGTGCGGTGTGCACTTCAGTGTTTGCTTAAAAGCCTCAGAGATTACATATCAAGAAAAACCGAAAGAGTGTGTGTGCTGCACAAAAAGGGGACTTAATCGCAATATTTTTGCAAGTGTGTTTATGTGACCCGGGCCATGAATTCTGGTACAATTTAAGCTCTCATCAAAACTGCTGAAAGAATTTCAGGATGAAGTTGAAGGATATTAGAAGTCACATGGATTCCATGACCTACTGTACCAGATATGAACCTTAATTTTAAGCAGAAAACATGAGACAAAAAAGAATAGATAGATAGATAGATAGATAGATAGATAGATAGATAGATAGATAGATAGATAGATAGATAGATAGATAGACACACACACACATAGATACATACATGGGTAGTGGGGGAGTGGTAGTACAAAGTGTGACAGACAGACAGACAGACAGACAGACAGACAGACAGACAGACAGACAGATAGATAGATAGATAGATAGATAGATAGATAGATAGATAGATAGATAGATAGATAGATAGATAGATAGATAGATAGATACACACATAGATACATACATGGGTAGTGGGGAAGTGGTAGTACAAAGTGTGACAGACAGACAGACAGACAGACAGACAGACAGACAGATAGACAGACAGATAGATAGATAGATAGATAGATAGATAGATAGATAGATAGATAGATAGATAGATAGATAGATAGATAGATAGATAGATAGATACACACATAGATACATACATGGGTAGTGGGGGAGTGGTAGTACAAAGTGTGACAGACAGACAGACAGACAGACAGATAGATAGATAGATAGATAGATAGATAGATAGATAGATAGATAGATAGATAGATAGATAGATAGATAGATAGATACACACATAGATACACACATAGATACATACATGGGTAGTGGGGGAGTGGTAGTACAAAGTGTGACAGACAGACAGACAGACAGACAGACAGACAGACAGACAGATAGATAGATAGATAGATAGATAGATAGATAGATAGATAGATACACACATAGATACATACATGGGTAGTGGGGGAGTGGTAGTACAAAGTGTGACAGACAGACAGACAGACAGACAGACAGACAGACAGACAGACAGACAGACAGACAGACAGACAGATAGATAGATAGATAGATAGATAGATAGATAGATAGATAGATAGATAGATAGATAGATAGATAGATAGATAGATAGAAAACAACAAGACCCCAGCACTTATTGAATGAATAGATGAATAAATGGATGAGATACAAAACCCTAAAGCTAACGCTTTCATATGTACAATAAGGTCAGACCACAGGTTACTGTTAAAACGTATTCAATTTTCAGTCATTAAGATTATCAGTGAAGCAAATTAGCATAAAATGTTACCTAGCAATACACAGCAAGACATTAACAGACACATTACCTAATGCTCTGTGTTGTCACTAGAACCATAAATCAGTGTGATTTTTCAACCCACTGGAGCACTTAAAAAAGATTTCCAATGGTTCAATTAATCGAAGCGGTTCACTCAAGCAGCACAGCCCCTGTTTAAATCTGTCCACTTGGACATCTTGCATACAACACACATTCTTCGACATGCACTGGGGTCATGCGGCTGGCCTGTGAACCCTGACCTTTCAGCAGACTCTTTACTTTCAGCAAATGCGATACCGCAGGACGCTGTTGCTCACACTGTTGTGTATGTTTAACAAACCATTAAAAACCACGGATAGAAGGTATGGAGTACGGTAGATTAATGCTATCTGTCTGCTGATTGAAGATTGTACAGTAGAGGCTATAAGTTTACATTCACCATTGCATTTTTGTTTAGTCCTGCCCTAAATAAGCTATTTCATTATCTGCACCGCTTATCCGATCTATACTCGGGTCACGGGGAGCCTGTGCCTATCTCAGGCGTCATCGGGCATCAAGGCAGGATACACAATGGACGGAGTGCCAACCCATCACAGGGCACACACACACACTCATTCAGTCACGCAATCACACACTACGGGCAATTTAGAGACTCCAATCAGCCTAGAAGCATGTCTTTGGACTGTGGGAGGAAACCGGAGCACCCAGAGGAAACCCACCAAGCATGGGGAGAACTCCACAAATACAGTGAGCGGGAGCGAGACTCGAACCCAGGATGCTGGAGGTGTGAGGCGATAAGCTAATTCACATAACAGATTTTTACATATAGTCCACAAGACACAATAAAAACTGAATTCACACAAAGTTCCAAAGTTTACACACACATGATTATTAATACTGTGTTGTTACCTCCATGATCAATGACTGATTTTATGTTTTGTGTTAATGGTTCATGAGTCCCCCAAACTGCTCACTTCAGAGAAATCCCTCGGGTCCTGTACATTCTTTAGATATCCGACATCTATGCTACCGCTCAAAAGTTTGGGATCACTCAAAAAATTGTATTGTTTTAGAAATAATGATTTTGATGGAAATGATGAATGTTTTCTTCAAACTTTTGCAGCAATTACATATTGGGCATTCTAGCGGTCAATTTTTTCAAGATAATCTGATGAGATTTCACCCCATGCTTCCTGGAGTATCTCCCACAAGATGGATTGGTTGATGGAGTCTTCCTCCGTAGCTGAATCAAGCTGAAATGTGCAAGTGATCCCAAACTTTTGAGCGGTAGTGTACATATTTTAAATCATTCCTACAGCAGCTACATGATTTTGAGATCCATGAGGGACTCCTGAGGGACTCCTACTCCTACAACTATTACAAAATATTCACTGATGCTCAAGAAGGCAACATGATACAATTAAGAGCCGGAGGTGTGTACAATTTTAAACAGAGTGACATAAATTGTTATTATTTTGTTTCAAATGTATTGTGGACTATATATAAACATATGTAAATAAGGGCAGAGCTAAAAACAACAAAAAAAATGACCTTTTTTATAATCCCTTATTTTTGCATTAACATTTTGCAGATTCTGCAAACCATATGAACTTATAACTTATATAACTTAGAACTTTATATGACTTCAGCTCTAGACTCCGTAATGAGAAGCTACAATTATGTAAAAATGTATGTTCAGTCACAGCATATTATGTTATACAGTAGGCCTATTCTTCACTGCAGTATTGCATCACTCAAGCTCAGCTCTTTCCTGGATTTGCGACGATGTATTAGTTTTAAATTAACATTTAAATGCGATACACACTTAAAACTAGGTGAAGATTAAATGTTAATGAATTTGGTCATATGCATGAAAATTTCATCACTCCACGACATGCAATATATGTTTCATCCATCCCTCCTGAAAAGCATGAAATGCTTGGTGTATTGGTGTCAGAGTATCTGTGCATGAATATGTAAAATGTGTCGATAAAGAATAACTGATTAAAATATTTGAGCTTTGTTTTGTGCATCAGCTAATAGATATTTACATTACAAATCAGAAACTGTAGTTAGTGTCAGATTCATTTAATTACATGGGATTTGTGTTCAATCACTAGAACACCCTCTCCTAAATATCACTGCATAATATAAATTCCACTGGATGCGGCCATGGTGTAATGTCATGTCACTCATGAACCATTCGGCTCTTTGAGTCGACTCTCTAACGTGGATGTAGAGGGCATGTATTTGTTATTTTTTTTTGTATATGCTGGCAATACTTTCATGCCATAATTGTGTAATTGATTTAAAATGCTTGAACTGCTGAGCTGTTCATTAGCATGACTGGTGAGGCGTGTGTAACTCTCAGTTGTGTGGATGATGCAGCATGACAAGAAGGATCCACTGCTGCTCCATGAATATGCACTGTATGTAGTCAAGCGTGTTTGTTATCAGGAGAAATGCAAACTAAGCTCAGACAATGAAAGCACAGTAACATTAATGCAGGGATGTTCAATGTATTTGTCACTGCACATTTTTGTGCTTTGCTGATGGTTCTATTGATTGATGAATCAAGCTGATTTACTTTTTTAAATGGATTTTATGAAATGCAATGTAATTTGCTAATTAGAAGGCACAATATTGCATACTTTGTCTATTTAGAAGAAGGAATGGCAATGAATCGTTTGAAGGCAATGAATGGTTGAACTGAATCAAATGATTCAATTTATGGTAAATAGCCAGAATCTCTGGAAAATCACTACAGCGGTGACTCTGGAATAATGGACAGGTGTAAAAATCTCTGAGGGTAATCGCTGCCATATCTATCATACATTCATGAAAGAGAAGATAAAATCCAACGGTTTTAAAGCAAGCCTTTTGTGGCACTCAGAAATGGCACATGCATGCTTGCAACACTATTTACTTTACCTTACTAAATATAAAAGCTGAACAAGAGAGGGACTGAGCGTGAGAGAAATATAAACATCACTGATGGTGCCATGGGGGCTATCGCAGTTACACACCTGCCTTGCCTGTGTGTACGCATGTGTGCTTATGCTTGTGTGTGTGTGAATGTTTTAACAATCACTGCAGATTGTGATTATTTTTTCATAAGCATGCATCTGGCTATGAGTAGCTAAACATAGCCATAAGACAAATTGAAAAGAGAAAAAAAAACTGGAGACAGAAATATTGGTACTTCATGAGCAGAATCTTTCCAGTTCGATCTTCATTTTCCACCTGACAGTCGCACTGGTGCAACATCCATCACTCTTACCTTCTTCCTGTTTTATTCAATCTTTAGGCTCAGGCTGTACCTTTCCTTCTCTGCAGATTTGTTCGTCACAGCTGCAGCCGGCCTGATGGTGTTAGAGGAACAGAGCATGCTGGGAAAGCGGCAGCAGGAGATAGACAGATTTGTAGGATCCGGATGGCAGAATATCACAAAAGAGGCAGAAGTGGAGAAAGAGTAATGGGTGGAACTAGAGACTCTGGAGCTTTAGCTAAGTCATCAGTAAATGAGTAAATGAGCATCCTGCATAGGAATGAATAGGGAACTTCAGGCTGTTATTTCCAGGCTCATCTTCCTTCTCTTTTTTTTGTCAGTTTCTATGAAGATGATTTGCACTCCAATAGCACCACGTTTGTGGTTTTTCAAAAGCAAGTAATTTTTTTTATTTAAAGAATATAAAAACTGCATTAAAGATTAGTTCACTCAGGACCAGCGGAAAGATTTTCGCTTCAAAGCCTGTCTATGACCTAAAAATTATACACAGACGGAAATCCTATCCTCAGGTGTCGTATCAAATAGTTCAGTGTGGTCTAAGAAGGCGATATCAGTGCTCCAGCATCCGAGAAAGTAATTGACACATCATTCAGTAAAGCTCTCTCCCATTCGCCAAGGCATGCTAATGGCCAGGTTTGAGTTACAGTCCTTATCTTTGGGCTGCTGGAGTGCTAACAGAGTCGATTCTCTGATTTCTATAAACTCACAATGGCCTTTACATGATCCGGTATTCCGACCAGGGGGACTGTACAGCCAGGGGGAAAGCCCTGAATGATTCAGGGGTCCTGAGTGAGATAAACTTTCTTAAAGAAAAAGTCAACCCTGAATGACCTGTCTATTAATCTTTATATGTGGTCTTCAGTGACGTCCAAGACACCTGTACGGTTAGGGGTTCAATTTCCATCTCCACTCGCTGTGTGGACTTTGCAAATTCTCCCGGTGCTTCAGAGCTTCCTCTGGGTTCTCTGATTTCCTCCCCAAGTCCAACCACCTGCATTGTAGGCTGACTGGCATCTCTAAATTGTCCAATATGTTTGTGAGTGTGTGTAACTGTGCCTTTTGATGCTCCATCCAGGGTGTCCTCAGGTTTGCTAGGATATGCTAGCAAAACCTGTCTAGGATAAACAATACAAGAAATAGATGTTGGTCTATTTTCACTTTGGCTAATTGTTTCCTACTTTACCCACAATGCTATACCTGCTGTGTGCTTGGATACAAACCTCAACACCATCACACTCATTATATTGTAGCTCACTAACTATCCGAGCTAAGGCTCTTCTGTCACTTAGCTCACCCTTTGTCGTATAGATGCACTCCAATGTTTTCTTTCTCCACTACATCTATGTTGGAATTCTCATTAATATGACTTCTGGCAGTGCTGGAAAACTTGTGACAACAGCTAACAGTGTAACAATGACCATTATGTTAGAGAATTTTTCTTTTCCTGTTAATACCATTGTAACTGCTCTAGCAATATCCCTAGTGACATCAGCACTGCACACACCCTCTAAAACAACAAAAATACACCAAAATGCAAAAATATAACATTGATGTGTTTCCAATACATCACACTGCTGTTTTGGTGTTAGCTGATGGACCAAGCACACGGTTCTTAGCATTAACTTTGACAGCTGTCTGGCTTTTTCTTAGTCCCGGATGTTTGTTATTGAGATACACTATATTGCCAAAAGTATTCGCTCACCCATCCAAATAATCAGAATCAGGTGTTCCAATCACTTCCATGGCCACAGGTGTATAAAATCAAGCACCTAGGCATGCAGACTGCAGTCGTGAAATCCAGTCGTGAAATTTCCTCGCTCCTAAATATTCCACAGTCAACTGTCAGCTGTATTATAAGAACGTGGAAGTGTTTGGGAACGACAGCAACTCAGCCACGAAGTGGTAGGCCACGTAAACTGACAGAGCAGGGTCAGCGGATGCTGAGGCGCATAGTGCGAAGAGGTCGCCAACTTTCTGCAGAGTCAATCGCTACAGACCTCCAAACTTCATGTGGCCTTCAGATTAGCTCAAGAACAGTGCGCAGAGAGCTTCATGGAATGGGTTTCCATGGCCGAGCAGCTGCATCCAAGCCATACATCACCAAGTGCAATGCAAAGCGTCGGATGCAGTGGTGTAAAGCACACCGCCACTGGACTCTAGAGCAGTGGAGACGCGTTCTCTGGAGTGACGAATCGCGCTTCTCCATCTGGCAATCTGATGGACGAGTCTGGGTTTGGCAGTTGCCAGGAGAACGGTACTTGTCTGACTGCATTGTGCCAAGTGTAAAGTTTGGTGGAGGGGGGATTATGGTGTGGGGTTGTTTTACAGGAGCTGGGCTTGGCCCCTTAGTTCCAGTGAAAGGAACTCTGAATGCTTCAGCATACCAAGACATTTTGGACAATTCCATGCTCCCAACTTTGTGGGAACAGTTTGGAGCTGGCCCCTTCCTCTTCCAACATGACTGTGCACCAGTGCACAAAGCAAGGTCCATAAAGACATGGATGACAGAGTCTGGTGTGGATGAACTTGACTGGCCTGCACAGAGTCCTGACCTCAACCCAATAGAACACCTTTAGGATGAATTAGAGTGGGGACTGCAAGCCAGACCTTCTCCTCCAGCATCAGTGCCTGATCTCACGAATGTGCTTCTAGAGGAATGGTCAAAAATTCCCATAAACACACTCCTAAACCTTGTGGACAGCCTTCCCAGAAGAGCTGAAGCTGTTATAGCTGCAAAGGGTGGACCGACGTCATATTGAACCCTATGGATTAGGAATGAGATGTCACTTAAGTTCATATGCGAGTCAAGGCAGGTGAGCGAATACTTTTGGCAATATAGTGTATTTCCATTTACATATCGATATCTGGAAAACAGAGATACACTGCTGTGATTGTCTGAATGATCCCATTGTCACATTTTCCTGTGTAACTATCTGCAGCAGGAAGTCAGCTAGCCGTTAACATGGACCAGGACTACTAGAGATTATTTATTTCAAATAGAGTCCTATGCTTTCATGAGGGTCTTTGCTAGGCTCTGAGGTTGTATAGTGACGGGGTCAGATACTTTTCTCTTAATGCTAATTTGAAAACTTTTTATACCTCCCTGAGAGCAAATCACAATGCAAACATCTGCAGGAACAACTTGGCTCATAATCAACGACATACTTACTGTAAAAAACACTATTCAGTCACTCACTGTAAAACTTTCTCAGCACTATTTTCCTACAATTTCCGGCAATTGAAATAAAACATTTTCAGGAAACTGGGTAAAGTCATAAAGAATTTCTGATGTATAGAGACTAAACATTCATTTCCTATGATGAATAAAATATTTCTTTAATGCTACATGTATGTAGGGTCTCAGATGCCATGAAAAAAGGGCATTAATTGTGAAGACACAGTTCTTCTGACTGATCACCTTTATCCTATAATGAAACATTTCTCTCCTAATCCTCTATCCCCATGGCACTGAGGCTCACTGAACAGTCTGAGTAATATGAAAATAATGCAAATTATATGCTTTGGTATCAAAAAAGCAAAAACTGAGCTCAACCTCACTGAACATCTACAGAACATTTTGGACCAACGTGTTCTCCACCACCATAAGAAAACCTTTCAGTGTAATATCATTTATTCTTCTAGTACACTCCACGAGGCTTGTAGAATTTATGCAGAGACACATTCTTAACACGTTACTAACTCAATTTAGGTTGGGTTTTTCCTTTAATTTGTCACCTGTCCGAACACCTTTTCTGAAGTGGAGCATGAATTGCATCCCTTGTGCTAATTTGATTTTTCTGGAAGGAAATGTTTATGTTATATATATATATATATATATATATATATATATATATATATATATATATAGCTCTGGGTTGTGTTTTTAGCACCACACACAATCCGAAGGCGTTTGGCAACCCATATGCTAACAAATATTTCCTATTTTGGTAATAATCCACAGCCTTAAGGGAAATATTTCTGTCATTACTGACCAACAGGCCTGAAATGTCAGACATGGAAATGTGGTAGCTACTCTGTGGTATGAAGAGGGCTACTGTTCTTAATAATAGCTCAGAGCCAAAAATGAAAATTTGGCAAATAAAAAAATAAGGCATTAGGGATGGTTCATTAAACAGAATTTGAACAGTGAAGGCCATACAAAACTGCACAGGTTCTTTAACATAGCACATAAAGCCTTCTTATGAGCAGAATCTTTGTTCCAAGGAAAAATTTAAAAAAATTCTAGCATCCCGTTGCAGCTCCACTGCGGAAAGCTATGAAACTAAGAATGAGCATACAATGCCACCTGGTGACAATCAGCAGAACTGCAACTATATTGCAGCCTACGATTAATGTCATTCTAAAATAAACTATGTTTCCAAAAGTTTTGGGACACCCCTCCAAATTCTTGAAATCAGATGTTTTTCAGGGGTTAGGCTCAGCCCCTTAGTTCCAGTGAAAGGAACTCTTAATGCTTCAGCATACCAAGACATTTTGGACAATTTCATGCTCCCAACTTTGTGGGAACAGTTTGGGGATGACCCCTTCCTGTTCCTACATGACTGCACACCAGTGCACAAAGCAAGGTCCATAAAGACATGGATGAGCGAGTTTGGTGTGGAGGAACTTCACAGAGTCCTGACCTCAACCTGATAGAACACCTTTAGGATGAATTAGAGTGGGGACTGCAAGCCAGACCTTCTCCTCCAGCATCAGCGCCTGATCTCACGAATGTGCTTCTAGAGGAATGGTCAAAAATTCTCATAGACACACTCCTAAACTTTGTTGAAAGGCTTCCCAAAAGAGTTGAAGCTGTTATAGCTGCATCTAAAGGCAGACATGCCAGTTTTGGCCTGGCTCGCAGTCTCTGCCCTAATTCGTCCCAAAGGTGTTCTATCAGGTTGAGGTCAGGACTCTGTACAGGCCAGTCAAGTTCCTTCCACCAAACTCACTCATCCATGTCTTTATGGACCTTTCTTTGTGCACTGGTGTGCAGTCATGTAGGAACAGGAAGGGGTCATCCCCAAACTGTTCCCACAAAGTTGGGAGCATGAAATTGTCCAAAATGTCTTGGTATGCTGAAGCATTAAGAGTTCCTTTCACTGGAACTAAGGGGTCAAGCCCAACCCCTGAAAAACATCACATGAGTTCAATGATTCAATGAGGCGTGTGCCAAAACCTTTGGCAATATAGTGTAGGTGGCATGTACAGCATTCTTACAGTTTTTGTTCTTACTTCTCCCCTACGCTATGTGAAACTTTAATGACCGCATTTTATGTGCGAAGTTATGTTCAACATGAGTAGTGACCATTTGACACCAAAATTGACCAGACCTCAGAGGTAACTAAGCTAATAACACATATCAGTACTTGGCTGCAGTATAGTACCTCATGAGATTAACCAAAACATCGGCATCATTATGAATTTAACCCAAAATAGTGAATTGAAGTCATGATGAAGAAAAGCCGCCACCCCACACACACATTCTGATAACATGACCTTGATTTAGTGCCACAATTAACCGTCGTTGCATTATATACACAGTGCAAAATAATAGGATGTACCAGATCACGTGCTTGATGAATAATGAGGGTGGAAACCTGATCATTGTTTTAAATTAAATTTTCAGTGATTAATGTGATACAATTAGTTGTTCATAGGACAAACTATTGGCAATACCACTAGTATACTCTGCAGTCTACATTTTCTGGCTTGAAGGTAAGAGCCTGCATATAAATGAGGAAAGCAAGACACTACTGAAAAATTCATCTCTGTGCTTTTGCTCAAGAAATATCCAGGAGACACTGCAAGCAGGAGACTTTAAAGTACTATTGAAAAACGCGAAAAATCGACTTAAGCAGACGTGTAACCCGTGTCTGAACCCCTTCTCTGCCTAAATATTGACATTTAAACTTAATAAACTCCCCAACTGCCCTAATTATGGACAGTGTGTGAGAACCTAAAGGACTGATCAATCCAGATATGGACTTTTTTTTTTTTTTTTAGACAATCTTTATTTTATTTCTTTATTTTTTGTTTTTTTAATGGAAAAGTAATACCATAAGCGGTAAAAATCAATTCAAATCTCCAATGTAAAAGCCAAACAAACAAAATACTAACAGGGCAAACAGTAGGGATTTGTTATTTCAACAACAACAAAAAAAAAATACAGCTATAATGTGCATATGAATGGGGATTTCTCCTAAACTCCATGGAAAGAGGAAAAGCGCTTCACAGGCATCAGTACATTCCAGCCACAAGAGTTAAGAAAACATCATAGGAACGCATCAGAAAAAGCCTTTCCTCTCAACCTTCCTTAAGATGTGTCCATCTGACCTGATTCTGTAGAACGAAGCAAAAAAACAGACAAGAAATTGTCGTCATCATCGTCATCATCACCACCACCACACATGACATTCATGACATTCTACCTCAGCTGATTGTCGCACACACAATAACTACACTAGTCTGCACTGGTCACACTCACTGTACATCTTTTTTATGTGCATACTGCACCATCACTTTACTCCCTGATATTCCTGTTACAACCGGATATCTATATTTGCCTTTTATATCTATATATTTATCTTACGTATGTACATACTGTATTTATTGTCATACTGAATATTTATACATTATTTTTATGGAATAATTTATCTTTAAAAGTGATTCATTCTTCTTAATTCTCACTTCCCCTCATACTTCACCTATCCCATGTGACTGGCAGAATATTAAACTGTTAGTGATCACTGATGAAATGCATTGTTTAGCTGATTTAAGCATTAAATGTGCAACAAGCCCGCTGTGTAAAAAAATAAATCTCATTTTCCCTGATCTTGACACAATCCACATTCCTGCAACCAAGACTATTTTACTACCCAGTTCCCATCTACCACCCAGCAGATTTTGCATGAGAAGAGTCAATCTAAAATAAATCACACACTAAGGATATATTAGGTTGCTGTTTGTTCAATAATTATATTAAACCAACTGGTTCATTACCTGTACTACATAATAATCTTTCAAAATGATCTGCAAAGTAAATCCCACAATCCACCGTAGTCCAATTTTATGAACATAATCCAACTATATAAATATCATGCTCATTATTTGAATACACCATATACATACTTCAGCTACTACTGGAACCATGGAGCTTTTTATTTCTGATCTTTCCTCAAGTAAAGGGCTCATTATTATACTCATTGTGAGTACATGAGGTTAGGATTTAATTAAGCCCATATAATTAAAGTGACTAGTAAAACAGACCAAAAATTATAAGAACACACAATATTAAATATAATATGATTACTGTAAGAAAATAAATAAACAAATAAATAAACCACCTTGCTATGTTTCACAGACCCTGGGGGCCTTGGATCCCACTTTGAGAACACAATTTGGATTCTTCTATATTTATGGTTCTCAAAGTCCTATGCATTAAATGATCTCCAGTTTCTGAAAAACATTTTTTTAATCAGAAAAGTGACTCACGTGCTTCATTGAAGAGGAAGGAATCCTGGTACTCCTTCAAGTACTGTGACGAGCGAGCTTCATCCAGGAAGAGAGAGTAGACACGTTTAATGTCCTCTACCTGGACCTCAGTACCCTGAGGAGGACAAAACAAGTGGATTTACTCGCAACCTCCAAGCTGCATCACTTTGTTTTTATGCCATTCATGATGGAACCAGAGGCAGGGGTGTGCATTCTTTTAAAAAAAAAAATTTGACTTAAAAAGCCTTTTACATTTACAAGTCTTCTGGTGAAACTGAAATGGGAGTACATATGGCAAGACAACAAAAAAGACAAAAAAATTGAGTGCATGTCCGTTACCCTGCGTTTGCGGCACACCAGGCCTGCAGTGCTGATGAGCTGAATGGCGTAGCGGAGCGAGGTCTCCTGTCCGATACGTGTCAGCACTGTGTGAGCTTCCTCACTCAACTCCACATCCTCTTCCTCACACCTGATTTAAAGATTTAACAGGGAAAAGGCAACCGGGAAGAATGTACACGTTTAGGAAGCACACATTTTTTTACTTGCATTTACTCAGACAGACAGACACAGGACATGGTGCAAATATCATACTCCATTCCTCACTCCTAGTATTTTCTTGCAAGATAACGGGGACTTAGGCCTGAATCATAATCATCAGCACTGTTTTATTTGAGCAAACATATCAGGAAGAGCCTAATAAAGGAGCACAACATCAATTTGCAGTCTGTGTTCTAAACTGAAATAGACTTGTGGATCATAACTAGTCTAGAACTAGTCTCTGTTATTCCACTAAAGGGCAAAATTGAATAATGTACTCAAGGCTAGGACCTCGGTTACAGATTCAATGTGTCAATGATATACAAACCTTTATTTGCACACTAACATGTTATTACTGTAACTATGACACGTACCAAAATAACTAATTCAGTGGTGTCACAGTAACAGTAAGGAACACATTTTATTTGTAAATAATTTTGCAGACTATATTGGCTTCCCCCTCATCATCATCATCATCATATGAGGGGAAGTCAAATGAAATCCTGATAATTTATTGGGAAGTCCATGAAAATATTTAATGAAGGGGGGGGGTGTGAATACATATGCATGGTACTATATATAGTATATCATTTGTACATCAATCTGTTTGTGCATTCAGAATGTACCAGTCAGATAAATGCCGAACAGCGACCACATTTAATACTGTAAATTAAATTTGATGCCCCTTAAATCAAGAGTTTTGCATTGATCAAAAGAAGGAAACTGTAATGTACCAGTAATAATCTGGGTCACTGACTTCTGGGTCAATGGGTTTTTTTTGGCATGAGAATCTCAGTATAAGTATCCAAGTCAAACATTTTGTATAGTGTTGACCCTAATGCCAGATCTACCGCTGATGGTGGTTATGCAGCTGAAACACAAATCTCACCGAATCTTGAGGATCTGCCTGGTCTCTTTCTCAGTGTAGGGAGACGTAGCAATGATCAGCAGACGGTCAAGCATGTCAAGAGGAATACCATGAGGACTCTGGTAGTTGGTGCCTCGGATTCTGTAGAAGAGGAAGAGATATAAGCAAGTCTAGAGAAAGGCTCTGGAATACAGCAAGTCTACTCGTGTGCATGTACACACCTGGTGATGCCTCGGTTGGTGGCCATGATGAGGACGGGGGAGAGATCGCTCTCTAAGGCTCGGTTTAGGAAAGAGAAACACTCGATGTCTAACATATGAACTTCATCTATAAAGAGGACCTAAGAGAGGGAGTTGGAAATGAGGTGAGTTTAGGTGCATGATATATAGTCATATACACTATATTGCCAAAAGTTTTCGCTCACCTGCCTTGACTCGCATATGAACTTAAGTGACATCCCATTCCTAATCCATAGGGTTCAATATGACGTCGGTCCACCCTTTGCAGCTATAACAGCTTCAACTCTTCTGGGAAGGCTGTCCACAAGGTTTAGGAGTGTGTTTATGGGAATTTTTGACCATTCTTCCAGAAGCGCATTTGTGAGGTCACACACTGATGTTGGACGAGAAGGCCTGGCTCTCAGTCTCCGCTCTAATTCATCCCAAAGGTGTTCTATCGGGTTGAGGTCAGGACTCTGTGCAGGCCAGTCAAGTTCATCCACACCAGACACTGTCATCCATGTCTTTATGGACCTTGCTTTGTGCACTGGTGCACAGTCATGTTGGAAGAGGAAGGGGCCAGCTCCAAACTGTTCCCACAAAGTTGGGAGCATGGAATTGTCCAAAATGTCTTGGTATGCTGAAGCATTCAGAGTTCCTTTCACTGGAACTAAGGGGCCAAGCCCAGCTCCTGAAAAACAACCCCACACCATAATCCCCCCTCCACCAAACTTTACACTTGGCACAATGCAGTCAGACAAGTACCGTTCTCCTGGCAACCGCCAAACCCAGACTCGTCCATCAGATTGCCAGATGGAGAAGCGCGATTCATCACTCCAGAGAACGCGTCTCCACTGCTCTAGAGTCCAGTGGCGGCGTGCTTTACACCACTGCATCCGACGCTTTGCATTGCACTTGGTGATGTATGGATTGGATGCAGCTGCTCGGCCATGGAAACCCATTCCATGAAGCTCTCTGCGCACTGTTCTTGAGCTAATCTGAAGGCCACATGAAGTTTGGAGGTCTGTAGCGATTGACTCTGCAGAAAGTTGGCGACCTCTTCGCACTATGTGCCTCAGCATCCGCTGACCCCGCTCCGTCAGTTTACGTGGCCTACCACTTCGTGGCTGAGTTGCTGTCGTTCCCAAACACTTCCACGTTCTTATAATACAGTTGACAGTTGACTGTGGAATATTTAGGAGCGAGGAAATTTCACGACTGGATTTGTTGCACAGGTGGCATCCTATCACAGTTCCACGCTGGAATTCACTGAGCTCCTGAGAGCGACCCATTCTTTCACAAATGTTTGTAAAAACAGTCTGCATGCCTAGGTGCTTGATTTTATACACCTGTGGCCATGGAAGTGGTTGGAACACCTGATTCTGATTATTTGGATGGGTGAGCGAATACTTTTGGCAATATAGTGTATATATATATATATATATATATATATATATATATATATATATATATATATATATATATATAGGTCACATTGAGAACTTAGTGTGAACAGCAGCAAAAAGTAAGATTAGGTCAGTAAACAAACACAGTGAACAGAGCCCATCTGAGGCCTGAGACTAGAGTCTACCAAAGAAGCTATACTCACCCCAGGAATGATCTCTGCCTTCCCCTCCTCTCTCCACTCGGACACTTTGGCATTAATCTGCTCACGTACCTCAGATTTAATCTCTCCTGTGTCTCCTGCAGAGCAGACAAGCACAAGTCAGATCAGGGCAGATTCAGCATTAAACACACCAGGGAACCATAAATGTTTGGTTTTATTTCTTTAAGATAAAGATAAATTAGTGGAGAACAACAAAAGCCTAACCGGAATGCTATCTCTTTTCAGTGAGTCAGGGTGACTGCCTCAGCTCACCAACCACAGCAGAAGTTTGACTCCCAAAGGACTTATTTCTATTATTTCTTCCAACACCGAACAAAGTTGTCGGTCTGTTCCTACCGTTCTCCTAAATTACTCAATCCAATTTTTGTGTATTTTCAGATAAAATGTTATACTTTGTAATGTGGCTCTTAGGGGAAGTGCTGAGACTTTTATTGTATGCATTTTTATTATTAATAAGATTTCCCCCCCTAAAACTGATCATGCAGAGCAGACTGTAAGGTCCAGACAGATGGTAGTACTCTGGTAGTCTCTCCCTGATCCATCCAATGGTGGCCCTTCAGTGATCAAAACCAAAAAAATCCAAAAAAGGCTGTACCTTAAAATCATTTTTCACAGACCCATGTGTCTTATATAAGTGTAATCCTTGGCTTACGATAAACAAAACATCTCTCTAGATCTCATATATTAAATTTAATCTCATGGAAATATTCCACCATTTGGAATTTTTTAAAAACGGACTTCTGCGAACTTTTCATAGACGCTTTGAAACCAAATTTTGAATGAAAACCATAAAATACTCAAACCATAAATAGACCAGCTATATATATATAATATATATATAATATATATAATATATATATATATATATATATATATATATATATATATATATATATATATATATGTATGTATATATATATGTATATGTGTATATATATATATATATATATATATATATATATATATATTTATATATATATATATATATATATATAATATATATAATATATTATATATATATATATTATTTATATAGCTGGTATATATAATATATATATATATAATCCTGCAGCTATATTTCAAAATTTATTTTTAAGGATTGTACCTTTCATTGCAGTAAAAAGCAGATTCTCTATATACACGTTGTACTGAACGTCAGGTAAATAAGGCAATATTTGTCAATTTCGTATTCATAATTTTTTATTATTATATACATTACATTATTTTATGCATGTTAACATTATTATGTGACTTTGCACTTATTTGTTTGTGATCGTTTTTCTTTTTCTATACGCTTTTAAGATTTTTTGCTGAGCAAAAGTTGCATAAACTAAAGTTAATTAAATTTTACTATTTGTTTGGTCAGGAGCACCATTGATGGGCCCTCGAGGAAGGCTCTTAACCCTCTCTGCTCCAGGGTTCTGCATCATGACTGACCCTGACAACTGACCCCAACTTCCTAACAAACTGTAATATATGAAGAAAATCATATAACTGTGCTGTAATGTGTATTTGATGAATAAAAGCTTCTTTTACACATGTGGTTTAGGAAGGCTAAGGCTCTGAAGTAGGTAGAGATGAAGCCAAACCTGAAAACAGTGCCAGGAATCCCTGTGTGCGGCTGTTGATCACATCGATCTCGTGCAGCGAGACCGTATGAACGACTTCTTTACGTTTCTGCAGTTCACCCTCTGGACACTGCACAAACTGCGTCTGGAATTAAAAAAGACAAACATTGCCACTTTGAAAAATTCTCTCAGCTTTCAAAGGTCAAGTGGCGCAAACGTTATCATAAATATGTATATCTGTTGAGACGCTAATTTAGACGCTTTCTCCTTGAACAGGCAGCAGTACATTTATACTTTGCGTAGATTTAATAAAAGGAAATATCATTTCTGTGCAAGGGGAAAGCACCTGAGGTCCAGTCTGGAAACACTGGATGCAAATGCACACACTGCACCATCAGGATAAAGGACCTTATCGCTGGGGATTCAAATGTCTCTAATGCTACCAAACACATTAGGAGTGTGTTTCTACATTCAAGAAACGTTATTTAAGCTTTAGCATTTGGCATATTGACCTTAACATTTTGTAGAAACTGGCGAAAATTGTTGCATTTTGTCATAGATATTGAGTAGAAAAAGGAATTTCATATTATTGTTTTGTTTTTGGAAAGAAAAATCATGTTTGGACCAGAAAAACCACACAACTAGCCATTAAACCAATGGCCACATGTTAATTTATCATTTAATGTTGGGTGACTACATGAAACTTTTCCTGAACAATAACAACAACAATGCTTAGTCATAAAAATGAGCCGTTTTCTTTTTCCATCATAGTCCCTTACACTGAATGAGAAAGCTATCCACAGAGTTCCCCCTAGAGTAGCTGTGGTTCATTTGTAATCATTTCCCCCTAGAGTAGCTGTGGTTATTCATTCACTCCAACAAGTGCAAGCACTGGGTTTTTGTTTATACAGCAACTTCCAGCATTGGTCTTTTAATACTTTTAATAAGAAGGGAATTAAAGCAGCAATTTGGCTGCAGTTGCATCTCCTTGTCACTGAACTCTAAGTACATAACTAAATCTAATTAAAGCAGATTGAAAATGGTACTGAGGCCAGCGGTTTATAAGAAACTCTGAATGCAGCAAATATGCAGTATGAACCATCTCTGTTGTCTCTGGTCTATGTTTATTTAACAGATTATGCATTTCAATCCCAAAAAATACAGTATGATGTCTGGTCTCTTTGCAGAGATGAATCTGTAAACTTTTCTTTCTGTGGATTCATTAAAATCAAGGTGATTTTCCTCGATTAATCTTTGAATGAAGCCTCAATATACAATAGAGTGTTCTGTACTGGAACCGGCATGCTGCAGAAGCGGAAAAAAGGACCCAGTGGTTTCTAGACAACATCAAACTCATTGTCATGCTTCTCCCTGAACCGGATTAAAGCAATCCACATGGGACATACTTCTCAGGGTGGAAAATATGGAAGTCTGGATTTATACACACACAAAAAAAAAATCACATCCTTTAATATATGTGATGCGTCATCTGTGTGATTTGAGTGTTCACCTGCGGTCCCATGGCATCGTAATCTCTGGCTCTGGTGAAAGACCGGCCCAGTTTGCAGATTTTCCCTGTGGCTTTATCGATAGTGATCACATCCCTACAGAGAAGCAGAAAGCTTAGTCAGAGTTCCTATAAGCATTAACCAAGAACATTACTTTCAGCATTTAAAACAGCAACAGGAATAATGTGCATTTCCCGACAGAGAAGCTGACCTCTGTTGTGAACACAGTACACCTACTCACCCAGCTTGGACCTTTTCTTTAGTGAGGTTTTCAATCATTTTATTGCCCAGGTCATAGATGGTCTCCATCTCTGTAGTCTTCAGTGTCAGCTTGCCCACTTTAGCACCCTGAACACAGACAAGTAGAACAAACACACTTGAGAGAAATCAATAACTCAAACCAATGTGGGTTATTTTGAAAACCATTTCTAAGATGTCCAGTCCAACAGAGTGTCATCGGTCATTGTGTTTTTTTTTTTAAAAAAAACAAAAAAAAAACAAAACCACACATTCAGTGTCAGTAGCCGGTAACCACGCCCCTCTTCCACTACCTAAGCAAATCTGCTAGTGTTGAGTGCATGAAGTGTCCAATATTCCACATTTTGTTTCTTAAAAAGGAATTTTCACACTATTTATACTACAAGGCATAGAAAAGCACATAACTATGCAATTTGTATGTATGCAATGTCCAACAACTGTGAATCTTAATTAAAAAAATAAAATTACTGGAATATTGCTTAAATCATTTATTGATGTATAATCAGTAGTTAATATTAAATTAAGCAATTGAACACGGACGTACCGTTCCTGTTGCAGGCCTGTCGATCTGAATCTCAACCACTTCCCCCTCAATGATCTCTGTCTCCTCTCTATACAAACACATGCATGGGCAGATGCTCAAACAACATTCAACCCCAAAACATGTCTTATTCCTCATGTTTCAAAGGATGGAAAAGTCAGCAGGCCCACTTACTTGATTCGGACACCGATGGCTTTGCGGAAGGCCTGGCTCAGGGCCTCTGTCTTGCTCATCTCTAGAGAGAAGATCTCACTCCCTGCCAGAGCGGTGAACGGTGTGTCCTGACCAAGCGACTGAGCGATACCTGCACAAACACAACCAAACACTTTTAGTGACGTCAATATAAATACGCTAAAACAGCAATATCAGCTACATTACTGAATAGAGACAGCTAATGGTGAGCATGATAGGGGTACACAATAATAAAAGATATCGATCACCATACCAACAATACAGTACAGATGCTTTTTTTAAACACTTGTTAGATGATGCTTGCTTTACTGTCTACAAAAATATATTGTTGTACCCATAGCGATGGCGGTCTTGCCCGTCCCGGGCTGGCCAGCAATAAGCGCTGCACGTCCAGCAATGTGGCCATCTTTAATCATCTCTAATATCAGCCCAGCAGCTCGCCGAGCTGCCAGCTGCCCCACCATGCCCTGAGACACCTGCCACACAAACAATCACACACATTAAATGTCTATGATACAAACACGGTTTTATTTACATTCACATACCTTACAAAATTCCTTAATGCTTTCTTTATTCTTTTCTGGAATATTTCAGAAACCTGTAGATCCCTGTTACCCAGACTGTTATGCAGAAAACATCACTTCTGTGTGTAGCCCGCCCACTAATTTGATTGACAGTGACTTACCAGTCAGTACCAACACAGTACCATATCTAGTAACATTTATACAAAGGTCTGAGGGCATCTACAACATTACCTCATTTTCTTTGGTACATTCATTTATAAAATTTCCTTTCTCATGGTGCAAAAAATGATCAAAATAATACATCTGTATATCATATTACACTATTTAAGGACATACAAATTCTGCAAATGATGAGGTTCAGCTGAAATCACAGAATCTGAAACCAAGAGCGCTCCGAGTCATTCAATGACAGACTGAGTGTCCATCAGCACAGGCCCTTATAGTCTACAGCAGTGTGTTGGAGGGTTTTCCATGCTGGTACTGACCCAGGATACTGATTTGCAACAACTGGCACCAAATCTGCTTTTGCACAATGGTGGATTTCATGACAGAATTCGATATGCCACAGCACAAAGATTTTATTTCAATCATAACCGTGGAGATTCATCAGGACTGAGATCTAAAAAAGAAAATGTACCACTTGACCCTTCATATAACAAAGTGATCATGTTCCATTACGCCAAAATACACTTTTTAAGTCTACTAAGCATGTCTCATGCGTTATAAGACCTAGTCTATGCAACTTGTGTTACATATGATAGCTTTACCAGCCAGGTAGCTGCTGTGGCTCAGTGCAATCAGAATTATCAATGCTGCCTTCATGCGCTATCAGAATTATCCAACTTCATGAATAAGACCTAAACAGCAAGCACTAACAAATTAGTTGAATTTAGAAAAATGAACAAAACCTGCTTTTCAGTACAGAAACTGTACTCTTCTCCGATATGTTGAAAGTTTAGGGCTTCTCCCAACTCGGAAATTCGGATATAAAAATTACCTCAGAATTTCCCAGTCGTAATTACGACATGAGGAATCATTCTTGTGCAACTTCCAATTATTTACGATCATTCCAATCGCACGTGAAGGCAGCATTAGAGTAACTACACCAAGGCCAGGTGAGGACTCTTACCTGTCGTGGTTCCAAAGCATCGTCCAAACCAAGGCCTCGAATGTGTGAGTGTGCACCTGAGAGACACACACAGAGTAAATTAACAGTTTTTTAATATGAGAAATATGCAGTCATTACAGTTAATACGATATTAATTTATAAGAGCAAGCTCGATCAAAGAAGCATGCACATTTTCACTCACCGATTCTCTCTATCCTTGTGAGATCACGCACCTCCGGCACTTTCGTGGTTGCCATCTATAATATAGAAAAGTAATAAAATTACAAACTTATACATGCATTATAAACTACGTAGAAAGCGGTTCAGCGCGCGCTACAACGCACCGAGGCACGTTGCCATAGTGACACTTCAGCCACAACAGAAGTTTCTAGTATACAAAACTAGCTAAGCCAATTTCATTAATTAGAATTATTTCCAACAAACTGATGCTAATGAAACAGCAAGCTTTTTGCACAACAAAATTGTCGAAAGTGAAAGCATCGTGTGTTTTGTTTTGCTTGCAGTAGATGTATAATGAATTATCATCTTCACAGCCTTCCAGTAACATATTAGCTAGCTAGCTGAAATCGCTAGCTATAGCACGTTAGCAACAGAAAAGCTGATGACTTATATTAAGGGATCTAGCTAACTTGGGAAGTTCGTGAATGTCTTTACATCTCATATGATAGCGGATCTGATGATCACCCACTGTTTACATAAAGAACTGTTTAGCAAATTAGCATGATTTACATGTGCACATAGGAAGAGCTAGCAACCTAGCTCAGTGACTTCGTCCAACATATCTACTTTAATTTTTCAACTAAATCCGATCATAAACATTATGGCAAATCTAATATTAATGATGCGATCTTGAAATTACAGCCTTCCAAAAAAAAGGAGAGTATTGAGAAAGCGGCATGCATCTCTCACCTGAGCTGCCATGTTTTCTGTAGCGCGGCGGCGGTTGTTTCTGAATGGGAGCACAACAGAAATGCGTCCGGGTAGCAAACAAAAGCCTCGCACATAGGTTCCCATTAGCAGCACGGCTTGAGAACGTCACGTTAAAGCCTAGATGGCATAAATGGTTGTGTGTATGAGGCTCACTCGTTTGCTGCTTAAATAGGTTGTACTTAACTGATGAACTATAATGTTTTAGTCATAGTTTAATTTGTTGAAAGGGATTATTTCAACTGAGCATATTTTAGTTATTCAGAGGCACTTCTGGTGGGCTTCTACATTGACATTTCTGTCATTTTATCCCATACAACTGAGCAAGTAAGGGTTAAAGGCCTTGCTCAGGGGCCCAGCAGTGGTGGACTTGGTGGACCTGGGATTCAAACTCACAACCTTCTGATCAGTAGTCCAACACCTTAACCACTAAAGGTTAGCCATGCAACTATCCAGAAATGTTAATTTAGATTGCCAGACAGTACAGTCTGATTGATGAGACAACATTTTACCAAGACTCATTAGTGTTCATATCTATCTGGCACACAAATGGGAAACACTGATGAAATTAATGGAAATTTATTAAATTGAGTTTACACTTGTTGGTGTAATTGAAATGGAAAGAAATTAGCAGCTAACTAGTGTCTAGAGTTAAGCTGCTAACTTGTTAATGCTAGCTTGCTGAATTTAATCACTGCTCACCTTTCCTAGCAAGACACCTTTCAGCATACTAAGTAGTCAATGGTCTAAAACCACATATTTCACAGCAAAGTGAAATATTTCTTCACATATCCCAACTTTAAGGGTTGAGGGCAGAACACAGGGTCAGCCCTGATACAGCACCCTTGGAGCAGAGAGGGTTAAGGGCCTTGTTCAGGGGCCCAACAGTGCCAACTTTCCAATCAATAACCCAGAGCCTTAAGCACTTGAGCCACCACTGCTCAGTAGCATGGAAATCTTTTCCTGTACTAAAAAGTAGGTGTTGCCATTACTAGTGTGTTCTTTCCCACTTTCCCACCAGCACACATCTCTCTAATCTGAACATACCACGAGTCCATCTACCAGCTTCATTTATCCCGCCAATAGATGGCGCCCTTCGTTCATTAATTACTCTTTAGAGCTTTAGAATATCTTGTACATTTTATTGGGTAGTTCAGCGAGTTCATTGCAAGAGTCTGTACATTATCTATTGCCCCTAATAACCAACAATGGACAGATATTTTAGATTTTTATTCGAATTCAGACTGCTTATTGTCTTTACATTTGTGGATACAAAACAGCATTGGAATTAGAACACGTACACGCACACACACACACACACACACACACGCTTCACTATTAATCATTCAGTGCAGATGTCACCATGGGCACTAACAATTTAGCTTATCTACTATATATTCTTCTATTGCTAATTCACATTATTTTCATACTGCAACTGATTTAATAACATAAAGACAATAAAATGAAAAAAAATGACACACATATATAAAATTATCAAAAGATATTTGCCTGTTTTCTCCCTAAACCAAATAATCAACAAAGAACTACAGCTGACAAATACAGATGGCCGACTCATACCACACCCAAAATCCAGGATAGACAGGCTCAGTGAAGGAGGCTTTAAATTGGTGTATAAGTGTCATGGTCTCTGCTACACTGTAGAAAGACAGTGTGCCTGCATCATAGTCCAGGAAAACCCCTATGCGAGAAGAGTAGGGTGCATTTATATCGACATGATCTTTCATGTGGCGAGCGGAGTAGCTGGAATCTGAGCAGAAAAGGGCCCAGGATTTGCGGTTGTAGCCGATGCGGGACGAATCACCGTATCCTGTACGCTTGATTCCCTTGTAAGTGATGCCGATGGAGGCTCCCTCGCCGCTCCAATCCACCTCCCAGTAGTAGGCGCCACTAGACAGGGCCTCTTTGCACAGCACCTGGGGCAGGCAGTCGAACCTATGGGAGCTGTCATTGTAGGACTGGGGGTCTCTCTTCAGTGCTGCTTTCCTGTTGCCTCGAGAAAGGTAGAGCTGTCTGTATGCTGTGTTTGGGTCTAGAGTTAGCTGGCAGGCATCTGTTCAACAGAGCAGAAGAGATGGGAAATAGTGTAAATTATTATTAGAGTTTTAATTTAGAGATACCTACGTAAAGGATTTGTACTCTAGAGAAAGTTAAACCAGATGAAATCAAACACCAAGGCCAAAGTATTAAACTGTAAAGTTTAATACTGATAAAACAAAAGTTTTCAAGGTCCAACATGCGAGATGAAAGTGACAGACCCTAAAGGTAAAGCCCAGGTACATTTCTCTTTAAAATAGTAGTGCTGACCTCACATCAGTTTAAATAATCAACAGTCAGTGAAGTGACTTCAGTGAGGATTGAAATGGAGAGAAAGCTGATCTTCAGTCAGCACTGCTATACTCTTTGGCTATTAATGAGCATAGGCCCAGCATGCAAATAAAGTCTAGAGTCTGCCCACCTCATCGGCTCTCAGAGCTGGTTGTACACTAGGTGGTTGCGGCTGCCTGAGGAACCACGTGATCGTCTCTGATCTAGAGGGCCAAGAGCGGCAGCACACACTTCAGACTGACTACACACCCATGCAGTTACATTGGAATTCAATGAGTCGTGCTACATTTACTATGCTTACCTGAAGTACATTGTTTTGTATGTGGTTTAACCTCCATGCTAAAAACATATCCCAATAAAGATCCCATTGGGATTTGTGTTGCCATAACTAACACTACTTTGAGTATTTAAACTATGAAGTAAGTAAAGAGGTGAGCTTATGGTTACACTGTCTTTGCTAAGATCCCTAATCGGGGCGTCACCCAGTTTGTGCACAATAGATGAAAGACTTGCCTTTTGTAGCCTTGGCCTTATTGTGGTTTTTTTTTTCCAATTAGACAGGAACAACAAGCCTTTCAGCTAAGCAGTTCCAGCTGGAGAAAACCAACAAACAGTTCACCTAAATGGTCTGTGCAGATGCCGGCGTTCATGTGAAATGTTTGATGCTCCCCTCCTGCTTCAAGTCACAATAAACACCCAGATGAGGTTAGAACAAGTGCACGAAACCAGAAAGCATGAGCCAGAGAGTAAAGATGCATCCAGCCCAGGTTTGCAGAATGAGGCTTGCTCATAAATTTTTGCGCTCTAGTTCTTGGAATGTCTTCTCTCCCTTAACAAACCATACACCCACTTGCTTAACAGGCTGAGCAAGTTCTTTCAGTCTGTTCATGCACAAATCCCATATCTAAGGAATGCTGCAGGACAACTCCCTCAACAACCCACCGAGCACTGGGCTAAAGGCCAGCCTTGTTCCTCTGCGCTTTGTTTAAAGCATAATTACACGAATTATGTCGCATACCATGATGGAAATGTCTGAAGCATTGTATACATATGATACATTTACCTTTTCCTATACTGTTGTATGTAATCATGTCTAGTTCTTAAAACCCACTGAGCCAACACCTAATCAAAACCAGATAGCTCTCTAAGATGGCACGTAAAAGTAATATCTTTGTTGCCATGTTGTAGATTAAAGTGATACGAAAATGCTCAAATGCTTACACTGGAGAAATTCATCCCTGGTACGTGGAGCCTGGCTGCGAGGTGCTTGGCTTAGAGTCCTCTGAGTCTTATATACATCAACTTCATCACCTAGAAACACAGCAGAAAGTACACCTTATATGGCATCATGAATGGTGTTTACAGAAAATATATATATATATTAATGGAGAATTAAAGGCACTGAGAGCAAAAATCAGCAAACAATTCTAAAATAAAATGTTTACCACAATTTAAGTATATAAATTCATATACGTGGCATACCATTTTTTAAGTAAATTACACTTATTATTCTTACAAATGTATTTATTTAATTTTTAAATGTATTTTTAGAGCCTTTTTTCATCTTTGACCTATGTGAGATAATGAAAGGATCTCTAGGATTATGCAGTCCACACCCGGAAATGTTATAAACAGCTAACAGTGCACAACTACTCATTTACATATGCCATGGTCACATGATATTAGCTCAAATATCAACTTATTTTTTCAGCTGCCAAAAAAATGTCCAAATGTCCAAAATGAACATTTCAACATTGCAGCCAATGTTAATAAAGAGAACAGGAGAAATTTTAAAATGTCTCGTTTCACATCACTCACCCTTTACAGACTTCCGCACCTTTTTGTCGTCTAGTTGACAGAAAGGCATTTTGTTCACTGGAAGAGAATTTAAAGTCATAATTAAAATTTGTACTATGCCATAAATAAAATAAAATACCCAACTGAACAGGACTGTATGCGGATGCAGGAAAATAATTGTAGTTAAGTGGATTTTTGGACCACCGCAAGCCTCAAGAACAGCTTCACTGCACCTTGGCATAAATTCCACAAGTGCCTAGAAGTGTACTAGGGGGATGAATGAACACTATTCTTCCCAAAGATATTCCACTTAATTGGTGTTTTGACAGTGGATTTAATTTGAAGAGCGTTATCTTCAACACTATGGATTTTCACACTCATAAAGTCATTCCTGAAAAACTGGGGATGTGGGCGGGGCTTATCTGAAGAGACCATTCATATCAGGATAGTACGGTTTCATCATAAGTGAGAAGTTAGAATATCCACGTTCATGCCTGCAAATGTAAATGCGTTCTGAGCATAACAGAGCCCCTGTGTGTTTTTTTTTCCCTTTAACTTGTCACCCATCAGTACGTTATATAAAAAAAATGGTGACTCAGTAAAATCTTATTTAATGAGAGCTACATTATGTTCATAGATTTCAGTTTCACATCATAATGTATGCCCTAACTCACCCGTGGTGGCCACTTTGACCAGCTCCTCGTTGCCATACTCATTCAGGTGCTGTTTCAACTCTGAGACAGTCTTGGTAACGGAGCCAAAGGAGAAGTACGGGTTGACGCTAACGGTGGGCAGCTCTTCAGCATCTGTCTGGGCTATCAGCATGTGGTAACTCTTTAAAACAAAAGACCACACACATGAATGAAAATATATATGCTTTATTTAAAATACATATAAAATATCAGTGTGATTTAGATATTTATGTCATTTTAAATGCTAAAGAAGCAAAAGACGATTTCCTGAATTAAGGACTCTGAGGTTCTGTACCCACCTCTCTGATTTTTGTTCACATGAACCTCAACCTTCTTCAGAGATTTTTATGTACCTGGATGAAGTGGATGTGGTCCTCTGTGCGCGTCAGCTGCGTCAGCTCATTGTCTCTCCTCCTTAGATCCGCAATCTCCTGCCCCAAGCGGTCCATGTGGCCCTCTGCTGTGCTTAGCGCCGCTTTCTTATTGGACGAAATCAGCTTGGCCATTTCCTGTTGCATCCTTTCGATGGTGCGGAGCATGTCTCCGAATAGCTTCTCGCTCTCCTGCAAAGCCCTTTGAGCCGAGCTCTGGACCGAACATTTTCGTTTCATTTAGTCCCTTTTAATTGAACATGAATATCTAAACTGCAGTACTTTATAAGGATTCAGAGTCTTGTATCTTAAAGAAGACTTTTAGTATTGAATGTTGCCTGAAAGGTAAGTCTCCTTTTTGTAGGCGTTAGCTCTATAGTTCATATAACAAAGCCAAATATCCCCAATTATATGCATTGTGGTTTAGTTTCATGAAACATTAGTAATCTAAATTACTTAGGTTGGCTCAGGTGGTATTATTTACACATTTGGACAAAAACAATTTTCCAAAGACTCTTGGTTACTAAAGGGCTTTGATTTAAAACCCGTTCTGGCAGAGGAAAGGGCTCACTTACAAGTGTAGTAGTTTAGGATTAACAAATGTTTATCAGTGCCTCAGTCTATATACATAAAAAGCATTATTTTCTTACCTTTAGTGCATCCACAGCTTGTTTCAACTCTTCCATCTGCTTCATTCGGTCATGGATCTTCTCCTGAACCTCAGCTTGTGTGGCACCCAGACGTTGCTGTAGTAACACATGCACAAACATTATGAATATGACATTTCCTTGTCCATTATATCATTCTTGCTTTCAGCTAACATTAAATCAAAAACGGACAATGTTTATCGATATGTTAATAACAAATGTTTTAAAACACAAAAGCAAGGGCATGTTGATTGTTATGTTGGAAACTAAAGCAAGTATTTCCCTATTTTGGTTAAGGAACAATGGAGGACTTTTGCCATTACAAACAGCAGTTCAGTCATTTTTCCTCACCAGTAATACTGCACAGGCGACTTCTTTATTCTAATCCGGGTGGAGATCACTCCCAATAAGATATGTTTGTTTTAGGAGTTTGGCAAGGAGCAATAGACACAGTCCATTCACATCCTCTTTGATAACAGGTTGACTGTAGGTCAGGCTAATTTGTCTTAAATTCAACAGAGTTACTCCCTTTAATCAAGCCGAATGTGTAGTAATGGGAAAGAAAGAGCAATTGACAAAAGAGACGAAATATCTAGGTCTGTTTTATTGGCCAAACAATGTTATTATGAGTTGTGTCATTCTAAAAACATAGGTAGTGAAACCGAAAGACAAACATCCTCTTGACCACTTGAATAGTTGAATAGTTGATAATTGAATTGCTCTCACCTGCATCTCGCTTCTCTCCTGTTCGGCTGATACCATGTCATGGCCCTTGTGCTCCTTCACAGTGCACAGCACACAGATACACATCTGGTCCGTGCGGCAGTAGAGCTCCAGGCCTTTCTGGTGCTGTGGGCAGATCTGCCTGTCCAGGTGCCCGATCTCATCCACCAACTTGTGCCTCTTGAAGGTTGCCGACTCATAGTGAGGTTTCAAGTGCTTCTCGCAGTATGATGCCAGGCACATCAGGCATGACTTAACAGCTTTGAGCTTCTTCCCAATGCAGATGTCGCATGCCACATCCCTGGGGCCGGCGTAGTTGTAGTCTGGAGCTGGAGGAGCAGGAGGGGAGGACTCTGAAAGCTTCTGGACCGAAGAGCTTCGAGACGGCATCAGGCGGCGTGGGGCAGGCCTCTTGCTATAGATCGCTCGACACTGCGGGCACACGTACTGGCCTGTCGGGTCAGCATGGTCCCAGTAGGTCTTGAGGCAGATGGCACAAAAGAGATGACCACAAGGAATGGACACGGGGTCCCTCAGGTCCTCTTTGCAGAGGTAGCAGATGTCCTGGTCATACGACATGGACTCAGTAACAGGAGCAGTTTGTGACCTTAGTGTAGAAGTGTGTCTGTGTGAAGGCAAAGCCAAAGTGAGAATGTGGCACCACAACAGTGTTATATACCGTCAACATTCAGGCAGCGAGGAGGACAAACTGGTTGAGCAGAAACTAGTTAAATGTGTAGGGGAGTGGCTCAGACACAGGTGAGGAACAAGAGAGAGAGAGAGAGGGAGAGAGAGAGAGACCAGTAATCAATCAGAAAAATACTATGAAGGGAAGGTGAGAAGAATGAATGAAATGTATGATCTCAAAACATAGTTTTGGTCTGTCATTTCAGTTTGACATGAGATTTATGTAGATTCTAAATGCAGTGCATTTTTTAAATATGTAGTAGGCTCTCAGTTTGCATAATACATTTTTAAACATGGAATGCTAACAGCAGTGAACGTTAGCTCTCTCTCTCCCTCCCTCTCTCTCTCTCTCTCTCTCTCTCCCTCCCTCTCTCTCTCTCTCTCTCTCTCTCTCACACACACACACACACACGTGACACTGGTGTGGTGCAACTAAAAATACACCACCTAAGAGTACACTACATAATTTTTGTTCATCGGAAGGTAATACGGAGAATTTATTTGATCCCTTACAGTCCCTTACAGTCCAGGTTAGTATTTGGTTATTCAATTTAAATCAATTCAATTTAAAAGTTATTCAGTAACTACTACGCGTTACTCAGCAACTAAAGGCAAACTAACAGGAGAGGCATCGCTATGAGAGTGAGGAATGTAAGTCTGGGTCTGTCAATGGTTCTAGGAGTTTGAGGGGTTAAGTAATGTACCACTATCTAGCTTTTGCACTATTTTTGTTGTCTAAATGACAAACTAACAGGGTGTTTCCAATTTCCAAGCTTCCTTTGAACCGTGTGTCATAAAACTTCCATAAACATATTTATATTTATGACAAATATATAGTGGAAGTTGACATGTTCCTCCACCCTGTTATATAAACATGTCATGTTACCAGTACTGTACTTATCATGATAGCGGCTATTTCACAACTGTCATAAAATACTTGTTTATCATTGGTTTACTCTTTGTGGTGTTTTTCATGTTCCTCCTGTGTCTATTTTTTTTGGGGGGGGTTCGTGAGTTTCTGCTCACCTCCTAAAAACATCCCAGTAGGTGTTTTAACAAATTACAATTAGGTGTGAATGGGTGTGTGAATGTGTGTGTATGATGCATTGAAATGGACTGGTGTTCCATCCAGAGTGCAAGCCCGCCTTGCATCAAGTGGTTCTGGGATAAGCTTGGATAAGTTTTAAGATTGACAAAATAACTCCTTTTTAAATGCAGCCATAACAGTAATGAATAACACTATCGTTATATGGAGGATTAGGGGCAAGAACTTAAATAAAATAAAAGTGACTTGGTTTTTCATCTACTTTTCATGTAATAATTAGTAGCAGCTTCATTAGAATGAGCAAAAATAAATAAATAGCACATCCTTTGAGTAATATGTTGAGCTGACAACTATGATTGTGACACATGCATAGTTTTCCTTGCTTACTTTTCATTTTGTTTCTACAAAATACTGATGAACACTGATAAAATAATCAGCACACCCACAATTAACTCCCACAAAAAAAGCACTGAGCCTTTTCCTGTAATGTGTAACAAGGTTGAAGATATTTCTAGAGTGATCTTAGACCACTCCTTCATGCATCACATGGATCCTTTTCAATTCCAGACCACAGGTTTTTAAAGGGGCTGTGACCTGGAAACCATGTCTGCATTCTTTTGGAATAGGTTCAGGGTCATTATCATGATGATAGTACCTGTATATAGGATATATAGGATGATATAATCTATCTATAGCTAAACCCTGTATGTGAATGTGTGAAATACACTGTAATGGGTTAGCACACAGTAATCTGCGACTTGAGGGACACTCTGGACAGGGTGCCAACCCTTTGCTGGACACAATCGCATACACGTTCACATACTACAGAAAATTTAGAGATGCCAATCAGGCAATGTTTTTGGACTGGGGAGGAAATCACTGGGGAGAGTACTGCTAAAACATGTGGAAATCATCCAAATTCTGCACACACAGTACTGATTTCCCAACCCTGATGGTGTGAAATAAATGTGCAAACCACTAACATCTAACTGATTTATAATAATCTCATTGGGAGAAATATTTCATTGTCACAACTGTCCATATTCACTCCATATTTTCGACAGTAATGATAGCATGACTCTATGCAATACACCCAGACTCATATCTGCTTTGAGACTTTAATGTCACGGTTATGTCAGTCTTAATACACAGGATTCAAGTAAAGTGTTACCTTTAACAGTATGACTAATTGACATGGTTGGCTAATTACAACCTTTTCCCAAGACCAGAGTGTGTTGAAAGTTTGGGAAAGGTATGAGCTCATCTCCATACTATTCTTGGGAGGTGCATTCTCAAGGGGCCCTGGTACGAACATGATGTCTTAATCCGTGGCATTATAGTGTACTTCAGAGGCTTCTGTGATGGATGTGCACTTAACATCCAGAAACTGTCTGACCATTTAACACAAGCCATCAAACCCTGTGAGAAACTTGCAAAAAAGAAAAGTAGACAAAATTAATTTATCACATCTAATGAAAGCAAATAATAGCAAAGAAAAGAGGACCGAACAATTATGCACTAGTAGAGGATAAAAAATGTGAATAACGCAGCAATAATAGCATGAACGTTTAACATTTATTGTTAAACATTAACTAGTTTGATAGTGTAGTAAACCTGACTAGTGGAAATTGCATCCTTTTTTCTCTCTCTCTCAAATGTCAATTCATCCTTGACAGCAAATCTCTGGGGCTGTTATATGTCTCTTCTCAGAAAGTACCTCAAAGTTATCTCTCACCCAGAAGCCGAGATGACCATCTGCTCTTGAGTTTCAATGCAGGCCACAAAAAGTGTCAGCAAGAATGTGTCCCAGCCTGATAAGTCGGATAGCAAAGGGTCCGACAAGAGAGGTCTAAAGAGGTAAAAGGTTCCACTGTGAAAGTGAGAAAGCTTTTTTGTTTTTGTTTTTTAAACTATTTGTAGCTTGGGGAAATATGAAGCAGCACCCAAACCTGCAGGACATCTACATGTCATGTCTTTCATTCTCCTCCTACAGTGGAAATTATACTAGCGAGGCTTAAAGGCAGAGATTCCAGTGGAGTCAATATTGCACTACAGACCTACGGAGCTGAGAATGTAAAAGAAATATTGTACAATCCATTTTTATGTCCTTCATAAAATGCTGCAGAGTAACATGGACAAACTGAGATTTTAATAGCCCTGGTCAAATATTTATCCTTGCTTACATAGGCTGTCTGATTTACTGCTGCCTACACCTTCATGTGAAGCAGCGACTGATAAAAAGCAGCCCTACTCTGATAACACGCAATCACATTTAGTTAAAGGCAACACTGGCACTCGTAACAAGAGACTTGCTCCAGATTCCTTTGATGCAATGTAGACATTTCAAAACTATATTCTAATTCTATTAAGTATTAAATAATTGGTCTGATTTTATATAGTAAATGAAGTGGTTGAGTTTAGAAAAGTGCCCTGTCTTATCAGTCTCTAACTGGTTGTAGTGGAACTGGAGCTGCTTCTCGTTCAACTGTGACACCTTCAAACAACAGTAGAGGTGACTGCACCAAGAGAAGAGACTAATGGACACTACCGTTTATCTGTTATCTCACATCTCTCTACCCAGGCTGTGGAGGCCACTGGACGATAGGTCACGTAGTCGTGATATATTTTTATGGCTACACAGAGATACTTTAAACAGTGTAGTTACTAGAAAGGTACTAAAAGGGTCTTTAAAACAGGGGAAATTAATGAATAATTAATTAATGTGCTTTATACTGGCAGGGATGTTTAGGTTTTATTCAGGAATATTGTTTAAAAATACATTTGAAAATTCTACCCACCAATGTAAGCTCTTAAATGTCTGGATCCTGCTTTTGTAGTACACCTTTTACTTTGTTCCTGTTTACATTTAAATGCAAAGGTTTGCATCACAATGCATGTTTTTGTATGAGAAAAAGAAAATGTATTGTGTGAGACAAACTGAATGAAAAAAAGTGAAATAATCTGAACCCAGTTTGAAGAAGGAGGTGTATGACATAAGCTACAACGGCAGAGGATCTAGATAACGATGACGTACACCCACCATCCACTTTGATTAGAACACCTGTACATCTGTGCATTCATGCAGGTATCTAATCAGCCAATCACATAGCAACACAATGCAGAAAAAACATGCAGATGATACAGGTCAAAGAACTTCATATCATGTTCATATCAAACATCAGAATGGGGAAAAAGTGTAACCCTGAAACAATTGCTAGTTTCATGACCAGGAAGTCAGTAGTAATGCAAATAATCACTCTTTACAACTGAGTAGAAAAGCATCTCAGCATGCACACATCACACCTTGATGTGAATGAGCTACAACAGCAGAAGACTACATCAGGTTTCAGCCAAGAACAGGAATATGAGGCTATCATGGGCACAGACCCAAACCCCTCCTTCATTATCTACGTTATTGGTTAGTTTACACAGTTACTCACATGAGTGATGTTGAGCCACTGTAGTGAGTGCACAGTTCCAGGATATATTTGTGTGTTGGAGGTAGCATGAGCTTGAGTTGTTTGAAGAGTGCAGCATTACATCAGAGTCTAAAGTTACAAAATGATCAGCGACAAGTGTATAGTTTCATTTTATTTGTTTTCATCCCTGCTGTTATCTATCAGGTATACTACTATATTAGGTATATTTATGTAATTATATATGTAATCTGGCATCTCAGTGCTGTCAAGGTCATGCAACAGATTTTTTAAATAAAGGTAAACCATCCAGTGATGGTTTTTATCTGCTTTTTATTCCATGATCTGCTTCAGGATGAATTTTTTCCTCATATAATCTCAAAGCAATGAAGAGGTGCTCTATAATGTAACTAGAGATTTCTGTGTCTTTAGACGCTTTCTCTCTATTTTGTTTCCCATTGCAGTTTCAGTCTTTGCAACCTGTTCACTCCTGCTTGGCCTTTCTCCAGACATCTAGCAACACACACCCTGCATCTTGGCTTAGACTGACAAAGGTAACCATTGTTCAAGGGAAGCACTTGTAAATACCTCGTCTCCATGTGCTGACGAAACGAACGGACAGAGGCAAACCCTTGACTTCTACATTATCGACATGCATATTATGCAAGCTCACACTCCTTTACACTTGGTCAGTCTGGGTTAGAGACTCACACATGGATGCACACACACACACACACTCACACACACACACACACACACACATTCCTGCAACCTCAGTATGTACCCCTACACAGTAACTCCTATACGCTTCTCTTACTCACTAACTGACTGTAACATGATCGCTGAGTTGTAATGTACACAAGGAAACACAAAGCTTCCTGACTGAATTGTGCCTCAGAGGCGTGGAGCCAAGGATCTTAAAGTAGTGCAATGTGTCTGAGGTCATATAGGGGTTATAAGCATGCAGTTGTCTAATGCAATTGCCATAATACTGATTTATTATATGGATTCTATCCACCTGGCAAAATTGCTTCCATTATTCATTAACATTAGTGTTCATGTCTCAGATCAGAAGAAAAAGGAGCTCCACCCTGAGAAGACTTCACCTAGCTCTGTGTTAGTCATTTAGTGTTCACACAGAGACAATCACAGGAAAAGCTCTGTACAACAGCCTTTCCTGGAATCTGATCAACTCTGGAAAAAAAAAGAGGAAGGAAAGAGAAACTGGCTTATCAGAAAGCATACCAAATAAGGAGTGAGGCGAAACCATCTACAGAGTGATGTCAGATAGGCATGGGAGGCGGGGCTGATGAAACCGGTCTTGTGCAGCCAGTCAAAGTTTAACAAGTGTCACTATCTGTGTCACTATGTGTGCACCTGGAATTTGGACTAAACCAGTTTACAAAATGCAGCTAAGACTACTTGCAGTGTCCAGGTCCTAAAACGTGACATTAGCATGCATCATGAGAAGTTTGAGCTTAGATCTGATTTGATGACAATATTTAAAGGATGTTTTTTTGCCATATTAATCCACACACTGAAAGGTGCAAACAAGCTCTGCCCCCTTTTCAACAACACACTTGCTGTGGCTATGCAAATGACCGGTGAAACATTGAAACTCATGTACTCGGAGGTGTTACACAGCAGAGAAGTATTACACGAACCCTGACACAGTGGTTGGTATCAATTGTCCTCTAAAAAGGAAGTGTCAGGTGGAGTAAGTAGGCTTGTACTGCAGGGCGAGGGCGACATCTATGAGTTGGCATCTATCAAGGCCGAAACTAATGACAAAAGAACAAGTCGTTCAAAATTTCAGAGATATTTACACAGACAAATTATTTCACAACTGCAGCGTGATCTCCACAGTGCTCACGTGCTCTATGTGAGCAAGCAATGCAAATAAGGATTGGCAAACATGACTGGAATGCGTACCCATGACATGCAAAGAATGCAAGATGCTGCAATATGACTTAAGATTTATGATATTTTTATAACATGACGTTTTTTTTTTTTCTTATAATACCAAAATGTAGAATCAAGAAAAAGACAGGTTTAAATAGTTTCCATATATGTCATATAACAACGTGTGATATTAGGATATATTTCTAACTCATTTAAATAGAAAGAGAAAATGTTACTAGTCTGATGAGCATCTAGCAGTTGTACAGATTGTAATTCATCATTAAAACACATTTCTTTCAACTGTTTCCGTGTTTCAGTTTGATACATGTTTATATCAGTAACATTGCAATGATATCAGGTGTTTCTCACAGTACGAAGCCGAGCAGTTGAGGCAGCTTCTTGTGTCACAAGGAACATCAGAGACCCGAAATATATGTTTTAACACCAAACACAACTAAACGCTTAATCTATTTTTGTCCCCCAGAAAACTGCCAGACTGAAATGTATTACATATTAAGAGTGAAGATATGGGGATGAATAGGACTGCCTTTATATAGTTCCGTATTTCAATATTACTGATAAAAGACTTTTAAATTATTAATTATACCCATACAGGTATATGGTCATTTGAGTTAGAAATATAATATGCATTCCTAATAGATCAGACAAAGTTATATTACGTATATGGAATACTACAGATCAGAGTAAACAAAAACCGTAGGGAGGTGTTTAGTTTGTAGGTGGTGTAAGGTCCCACCTTCAAGCCGAGACGTACGTTTTAAGACAAAAAAATGTAACTGACAGAAACTATTTAATGAGATATACACACACCCGTACAACAAGTAGACAGTGAGACCAGTTCAACCAGATTTACATCAACGCTCGACTCATATCCTCTGCATAAATCTTTACTTCATTGACCAATTTTGTCTTTTGCTTACATAAATGAATGTACAGTCACACCTCCATCATTTGTACCGTATCCAATGATTTGAAATTTAATATCATGTTCATTTTATTTAAAAATGATTCTCTTCTCACAATGTTAGCTCTGCACTATAAATGATCAGACAATATTTATGCCACAAAGTCATTGAGAAATTTCGAATGTATTCAAGAGGACATTATTCAGTGCCTAGTGAATTATTAACTGCAGTGAAACTAAAGGGGACGGTACGTCGTTATGAGAGTGAGAACTGTAAGAAGGTTAAAAGGGGATAAACACAAATGTACACATTTAAGCAGGTATAATTATAGTGTGTGTTGAATATCAAAATATTCTTTAGCTCCCGAAGGAAAAAAAAAAAAAGTTAAAAGGGAATAATCTACTCTAGTCTGGGTTTGTGTCTTTGCTAAACAACTCTCAGTTTCATCTTGGGACCCTTTGGACTACAATTCACTCATTCTCAATAGCCCTGCCCTATTTTTCTTTTACTCCACCCTCTACACTCCCATGCTCTGTCTTTCTTTAGGGCTCTGGCACTCCTAACTTGACTTGCTTGTCTAAGGTAGGCTGTGCTCTCTCTCTCATTTGCGCGCTGTTTCCTGCTGTCTCTCTCTCTCTCTCTCTCTCTCTCTCTCTGTAAGAAGGGGAGGGCTTTACCTGCTTTCAATCAATAACTTGTGGAATTCAACAGCTGCTTGTTTCACAGCCCCACCGATTAGAAGGTTCCAGATTTTTGACTTCTCTTCCTTTGCACCATCTCCTCTCTTTCTCTCCCTCTCTCTCTCTCTCTCTCTCTCGTTCACGGGCACTCCCTGTTTACTTAAGCAGGTGCTTGGACGCATCTTGTTTGTGTACGCGGCTGTGCATGTGTGAGGTGAACATGGCTGAGCCCGTGTCTCCAGATTACTTCAGCTGCCACCTGTGTGCAAGTCTCCTGAGGGACCCGGTGGCTATCCCCTGTGGCCACAGCTTCTGTATGGACTGCATTAGTGGCTACTGGAATGAGGCTGACTACACCGGGATTTACATCTGTCCTCAGTGCAGAATCACTTTCACCCAGAGACCCGTGCTCAGACCCAATGCAACCCTCTCCAAAGTGGCTGAGAAGATCAAGAAGACTGGCCTGAACCTCAACTTGGTGCCTCCAAGCAACGGGAGCATTGCTGGACCGACTGACGTGCCTTGCGACTTCTGCTCTGGAAAGAAGCTCAAAGCTGTCAAGTCCTGCCTCAACTGCTTGGCCTCGTACTGTGAGAAACACCTGAAGCCCCACTATGAGTCGGCTACTTTCAAGCGACACAAACTGGTGGATGAACTGGGGAACCTGGACAGAAAGATATGCCCGCAGCACCAGAAGAGCTTGGAGCTTTTTTGCCGTACCGACCAGATGTGTATCTGCGCTATCTGCACCGTCAGCGAGCACAAGGGTCATGATATTGTCTCAGCTGAGGCAGAGAGAAGTGAGAAGCAGGTGAGGAGTGATTTTTTAAAACAAAACTCTGTGATTCTGATAAAAAAAACTAATACTAAGATGTTCAGTTGAGTATGACTTCAATGAGGTGTGCAGAACCGTTAAACTAGCCTTTCTTCAGTGGGCAGGAATTACACTTCCCATGGTTCATCTAACATTTTGTACTATCTGATATATGTTTGTGTTATGTTTAACAAGCTAGCCATTACCCATTAGTAACACTTCATGAAAATGTATTATGAGTAGAGAGAATAAACATGAATCCAGATGTAAGAGACGTAAATAGTAGTCATAGCCAAATAAAGTTATCACACCCTGGCAGTCAACCCAAAACCACACAGGGAGTGTCTCTGTAGCAAATTAGCCAAAGGTAACTCAAAGCATGTTCTGAGTGGGATTTACTCTGGAAACAGCTTGCCTTATCCTTCAAAGAAAATTATTTTATGTCCTTGGAGCTGAGAGAAAAAGGGGTGGAAAAGGGTTGGTCAGGACAATCAAAATCCCACAGCTAAAGGTATGTGAGTTTGAGGAGATCAGGTCAAAGCTTATGACCCAACCAACCCCCCCTCTTCCCCCAACCTCCTACATTATCAGTAAAATAAGTTGAGATAGACCACCTGCTAAACCTCTAAAGACATCACCCACTCAGTAAGTAGACACATGTGACTGAGAGAATGTGCAGACATCTACTTCGCTCTGACCCCCCTTTGGAATTTCATTTCTATTAAATTGCTAAAAATCTTCCAACAGCCTTAAGGCAGTGTTTCTAGTTTGCGTGTATGAAGACATGCAAATAAGCAGTACCTGTGGGAAAGTGGAAAGACAAGATTAAAAACTATAAATAGCCGTCCTTCAAATGTTTTCCTCTCCTCTGGAACAAGTACAGGACAACTGACAGCAGGGATTTTTCAGATAAAAGCTGACAGTATTTGATATGTTTCTGTTTATCTCCATAATTACATTATCAAAGCTTGGCAATAATTCTGGTGCTGTTCTTGTAAAGCCTGTGATCCGCTGCCAGAGCGGGAACCAGCAGGTACTAACTGAGAACGGTTTGTTTACTCTGTTGAAACCAGAAGGACTTTATCACGGATTTAAGACCCCCTTTATTTTTCATCGGCCTCTCAGTCTCTCACACAAACAGAGACACACACCACACACTCCCTTTATTCACCCCCTTCCCAGATTCCCCACATTCCATCAAGCTTATCTTGAAGAATGGTCCTATGGGCTCACTGAAATGCTGCACCAAAGCCCCCTCTTCATTCTCCAAGGGGCCAGGGCATGTGCACCTTGAAATGCTTCCACACAAGGCGGGAGCGGCTGGTTTCACATTCCTGCCGTGGTTGGCATTCCCGCGCTCCTTTTTATTTCCCCAATCTCCTGAGATAGAGACGCTCATATTAAGCAGATGTCTTCAGATCGACCAATTTCTAATGAGCTGCACTGATTCACCACGTGAAGATTTCCATCTCGCTAAATATACAAATGCAAATTTTACACATGCTGTAGATAGAGTTCCCTTTTTATCGCCTTTTATTAGTAGACTGGCATACATAATAAAGCTTATGTACTCTCATGTACGGAAACAAATTCAGTGGTTCTTAGTGGTTGTCAGTAGTTAGTCTTGCTGAACTAGTCACTTAAACTTCATTGAACAGCCAATATTGAGTTGGTTTTGATTTTGTGTGTTTTCTCTGACAGAAACTTCTTGGAGTTTCCCAAGCTGAGATCAAACAAAAATGCCAGCAGAGGACCAAAGAGCTGGAGGAACTAAAGACGGCTGTTGACTCACTGAAGGTAGGTCACTGATTCAATGCATCCCTCCAAAATGGCCCCTGTTTTCTCAATCAAAAGCAACATGTAACATAATCAGAGCAGCCGAAAAAAACAGAAGCCCATATTAGGTGGCTACGATTTACAGTGACCAGGCATAGAACCCTTATCTCTTTAGTAACCTCATGCAAGGGAACACAAATAAACCTTGAGGCCTTGGCATATTTGTCCTTTGGTCTGATAAAGTGGAAACCAGTTGCTGACACAGTATGTCTTTTGTTCTGGTATGTGAGGCCATGAAAGTTGAAACAAAGAAAGCTAAAACAGTTAAAAAATGATTAGCCAAAGGCTGAATGTGATGGCTTAACTGTTGTTGCAAATATGCCTCAGAGCTCAGCTCAAAGGGCCATGGCGGAGAGCAAGAAGATGTTTGACGAGATGATCACTGCCATCGAGAGGATGAGGTCTGAGGTCACCAAGCTGATCAACATCAACGAGAAGGCTGCGTTCAGCCAGGCCGAGGGGCTGATGGAGCGCCTGGAGCAGGAGATTGATGAACTGAAGAAGAAGGAGACTGGATTAAAGCAGCTCTACAGTACTGAGGACCACATCCACTTCTTACAGGTAGATACAGATATCAGTGGTTGCATTCTGTTAAAGGTGTAGTCACTCATTTCAGAAGTTAGCTGAAACTTTAACCTTGTTAGCAACTAAATTCAAACAAATACATTCCCGCGCCTTGGTATTTCCTTTCCTTTAAATCACGCGCACTGCTGGTTTAGGGTGGAATACCGGAAAGCTAGTCCAAGAGGAAAGCTTCCTCAATTGAACAGGAGTATGGACACCCTTGAAATAACCTGTTAGCCAGCACATTAATTTTTTTTTTTATTATGCAGCTATTCATTTTGTACCAGTGAACAAATAAAATATTCTTTAAAGAGTTTCTCTGTTAAGTCTGTAGTGTGTATAGAATTTCTCTACTAAGCATATTTTTTCAATAAAACTGCCTTGATTAAAAATACATTAGTCTAAAATTTTATGAATAAACTAAACAGACATATTAATATGGGATATGTGCCTGGTGTATGTAGTGTCTGACAATACCCTTTTTCCCTACAGAATTTCAACTATCTCTGCACACCAACTGATGATGGCTTCATTCCCAAAGTGTCTCTGAACCCAGATTTCTCATTCAGTGCCGCGAGGAAAGCCGTCGCCGAGATCAAGGAAAGGCTTGAAGAACTGGGCAGAGAGGAACTGCTGAAGGTCTCAAAATCAGGTCTGAATCCCCCTCTAACTACCACCATTTATTCAAAAAGCTGCTGAATACATTAATTAATTTTCCTTGTTGGGTTGTTAGAGTGCATTATTATGGCATTCTAGCAATGAATTATTTATTTTTCCACTAAATCAAACACCTAGTATGAGGAGGATTTGAATTGAGTCAGACAGGGCAGCACATGACCATGAATTGCCACAGACTCCATAAAGCGGAGTCATGTGAGTGAGTCGCAAAAGCAAATAGTACTTTGAATCGTGATTAAAGTGTTGTACACAAAAGGAAAAGCTCTGATTGGGTGATTAACATATTTTGAGTTTTCAGGATGTGTTATGTAATAACACAAGGCTGCTGATTAGGCGGCTTTGTGGGCATAACTTCTTAATGGAGTTGATGTTTAACAAACAAAGGGCTTGCTCTTGATGTGTATTTTCCTGGTGTTTTTTAAATTTTTTTGCAGTGAATGAAGTGCCTGTTTACACGCTGGAGAACCGTAGTGTCCGAGAGAAAAGCAGCCGAGGTAAAGCATCAGAAAACACATCCACGTCAGAGACTGCGTAATGTTAAAGAGCTACACTGAATGAATCAAAACTAAACTTCTTTTTCCTTTTTGTATCCAGTCAAAGACATCCAAACTGTGGACAGTGCCCCTCCGTCACAGCCCAGGAGCAGGTCTGAGTTCTTAAAATGTAAGTAGCAAATCTAATCATTCAGTCACTTGTTCTAGGATTATGTAACTCTTATGTAACAAATTCTTTCATACTTGAATGACAAGTATAGCCTTTGTTATGTAGATATTGATATTCTTTGCACTACTGGAAGTAATTAAATTCCCTCCTCCTTACCTGTAGACTACTGTCAGCTCCGTCTGGATCCCAACACAGCCTATAAAGAGCTCTACCTGTCAGATGGAAACAAAAAGGTGACCCGAACCCGCAACCTGCAGTCCTACCCTGATAATTCGGAGCGGTTTGATACCTTCGCCCAGGTGCTGTGCCGTGAGGCTCTGTCTGGTGGCCGCTTCTATTGGGAGATCGAGTGGAACGGAGAATTCTCTGTCGGAGTGGCCTACCGAGGCATCAGCCGCAAAGGCAAGGGTCCTCTGTGCTTGCTGGGGTACAACGATAAATCCTGGAGTCTCCTCTGCTCTGACACGGGCTATTCTGCCTGGCATAACCGGGTGGACAAAGCCATCAGCGCCCCACATTCTCCACGGATAGGGGTCTACCTAGACCACACCGCAGGGCTGCTTGCTTTCTACAGCATCGGCGAGACCATGACATGCCTTCATCGCTTCGAGACCACCTTCACCGAAGCCCTCTATCCTGGATTTGGGGTTGGAACCTCGGTTAAAATCTGTCAGCTAAAATGAAGACTTTTGTGAATATATTTTTTTATTTTTACAGAGAGTACAATTTTTTTTTTTACATCATGTGTTTTATGTCATTTTTTCAGTTATCACTAACGTCACTGCATTTTACTTTACTTTACAAAAAAAAAATCCAAGAAAATAAAGAAAAAAAGTGCAAATTGCGGCATTTCATTTAGACTTAGACCCCAAAATAACCAAACTGTTATTCCATCGTGCCATGCTGTTTTTGTATTCTTCAATTAATATCATTTTAAATACTAAACCATGTATTTATCCAAGTGTCATGGTCCATTTTGTGATAAAAAAAAAAGCTTCATTATTCCTCAAAAATGACCTCTTGATATTCCAATTAAAGTTTTTAAGAACAAACAAATGTGTGTTTGTATTTTATATCTAAATGCTCCTAGTGCACAGTATTAATTTTTTTTTTTTTTTTACTAGAATGTTTATTCCAGTATTAAGACGACAAACATAAAAAAAGAAATCCTTACTCTAGGTGAATAAATAATTTCTACACCAGATTCATACTTATTTGTTTGTACAACTGGATAAGAAATGTCTGTTTTCTTCATGTTCTATACATTGAAAGCTTTTGAAACTACGCAAATACACACAAATCCTCTAGATTTGGCTCATTGCCACTGACTGTTCTTGCATTCACAGCTGCACTGGTGAACTTTAGGAAGGAAACACGCTCCCAACCCCTTCCTTCAGTGTTAGAAAATCAGTATCAGGATGACAAACCTCTCATGTTAAATGATGTTTTGTGGTCAGTTCCTGCAGCTGCAATCTTTCGCAGTGAATCAGTGTGTCCGTTTTTACAGTAGATCCTATTGTTTAAATTGTTTTGAGGCTAATAATTTAACCATCAATCAGATCAAGTGTTAAGAAGGGTTCAGATATTGCACAACATGCATAACCCTGGCTCTGGAGAATCGTCCAAACCTGTTCTGGTTCTCACCTGGATTTAATGTTCTGTCTCTTCTGAAGACTTTGAGCAGAAGGATTGTTGGAACTGAATATGAGAAACAAACGACCATAAAAGTGTAAGACTGGAAACTCCTGGATTTGGGTGGGAACATTGAAGGTGGGTGTGCGCACAAACTTCACAGCAGACATGGACATGCTAAAAAGGACGTGCTTTTGCGCCCTCTTCTGGTGAACAGCAGCAGTTACAGCAGGAATGTACTCTACACTCACTGACCACTTTATTAGGAACACTATAATAATAATAGCGGGTAGGGGCTTCATTTGTCCACAGTTTTTCGTGGCATAGACTGTGAAATTCTCTTTGAGAGTCTCGTCTGTTTTAAATTTCCAGTGTAAAGACCAAAGTGAAAGAGAGAGAGAGAGAGAGAGAGAGAGAGAGAGAGAGAGAGAGAGGACCTGGGCCTTCGGATGAGATGACACTTTAATAGAATACATGGTATTTTATTCAGTTTAATATTATACTAAATGTTCTCCAGCGTTCCCAAAGTTGAGAGTTTAACCACTCTTCTGAGTTAATCGTGCACTTGTTTATGACAGGCGGTGTATAACCTGCGCTCGAATCTGCGAGTGCGAATTATAAGACTTCACATTCAGCACTTGAGGCTCCGGCTGCAGCTCCATGACAACGAGATGTTATGTTTATGTCAGGTCTTTATACGTGTCTGTCTCTGATACCAGTGTGCCGTTTAATTGTTTACAAATAACATAATATTAGAAGTTAAATATAATAGTATGTCCGTTTTCAAGTAAACGAAAAGAAGAAGTTATCTGTCCGGTTTGAAATCAGCTTGTTAGCGTCCTAGCTTTGCGTAGCTAGTGCGCGTCTTATCCCAGTTTGTGGAGTAGTTAAATATAGGAAATGTTAAAAGTTCTAAAAGTGAAAATTCTTCTAATTGGCCCAAGTGAGGTAAGAATGGATTTGGTTGTTTTCTTTTTATCATTTGTGGTGATCTTTGTGTGAGAATGCTCTAAATAGCATTAATATTATATTATTAACAGTGCGGGAAGACAGTATTGGCCAATTTTCTCTCTGATACAGTGGAGACAATCGGAGCCGATTACAGTCCAACACAGGGAGTCAGGTCAGTAAACTGTAATCAAGGGTACATGAGAAAATCTTTTAGGTTTTCCTGACTAACGTTTTATGATGTGGTGTTTGTAAGGATACTGGAGTTTGAGTCGCAAAATCTGGGGAGTCGGACCAAAGACGGTGCATGTGAAGTGGAGCTGTGGGATTGTGCCGGAGATTTCAAGTGAGAGTCCCATTCCTTCAACCTGTAACTATTCAGAGGCCCAGAGCTGAAAGCTTCTTGCAAGTTTAGTTAGAAATCCAGGACTGCATAGAGCATAATTTGTATATACACTATATTGCCAAACCAAAGGTTTTGGGACACCTGTCCATATCTTTGAATTCAGATGTTGTTTTTCAGGGGTTAGGCTCGGCCCCTTAGTTCCAGTGAAAGGAACTCTTAATGCTTCAGCTTCATACCAAGACATTTTGGACAATTTCATGCTCCCAACTAAGTGGGTACAGTTCGGGGATGACCCCTTCCTGTTCCAGCATGACTGCACACCAGTGCACAGAGCAAGGTCCATAAAGACATGGATGAGTGAGTTTGGTGTGGAAGAACTTGACTGGCCTGCACAGAGTCCTGACCTCAACCCGATAGAACACCTTTGGGATGCATTAGAGTGGAGACTGGAGCCAGGCCTTTTCGTTTAACATCACTGCCTGACCTCACAAATGCGCTTCAAGAGGAATTCCCATAAACACACTCCTAAACCTTGTGGAAAGCCTTCCCAGCAGAGTTGAAGCTGTTATAGCTGCAAAGGGCGGGCCAACTCCATATTAAATTCATGTGCATGTAACGGCAGACGTCTCAGTTTTGGCCTGGCTCGCAGTCTCCACTCTAAGTCATCCCAAAGGTGTTCTGTGGGGTTGAGGTCAGGACTCTGTGAAGTTCCTCCACACCAAACTCGCTCATACATGTCTTTAGTGTATCATATAGTGTATTTAAAGATCCAATCGAGACAATCTTGTGCTTTCATTTGGGGATGCAATGGTCAAGTGTCCACATATTTTTGTCCATCTAGTGAACTGAAAGTTATTTTAATGTAAAACATCCGTCATACACCATAACAACTGTATAAAGTTAAATTAACTTGGCTAGTTACTTAAAATCCATACAATATGATCACAGTGATCTCTCTCTGCCTACTAGAGGATGATTATCAATACTGGCTCCACCATTACTTAATGAATCATTAATGTTTAAGTTACATCCTTTGATTGAAGTTAGTTGTATCATAAGTCAGGTGAAGGACAATGCTGCATCATACCCTGTCGGTTGCATTTATTTATCATCCATATAATAATTAGGATTTGAATAGTATTTACTTAATAGTTTGTGTATGTGTGGGCTATATCTCTGTATCTCATTATAGGTTTGAAACATGCTGGCCAGCTTTACTGAAAGACTCCAACGGAGTGGTTATTGTATTTAATCCTGACATTCCAAGTCACCTAAAGGAAATAGAGACATGGTACTCGACATTCATCTCCTCTCAAAGCCTACAGGCAGGACAATGTCTGCTCATAGCACACCACAAGCCTGGTAGTGGAGCTGATACGTCACGCCCTCAGCTCGGTAAGACTGAATTATTACATAAAGTTTGCTATTTGTTGGCAGACTGCAATTTAGCTTTGTGTACCCCTGCATTGATATCCCGATGAGTCTGAGAAATCTGTACATAATCTGTTTTTTCCTCCCTTTGTGCAGCCCCTCAATTGAACAAGCTGCCTCTCATTCACTCCAACCTAGAGGAAGAGCCTGAAGGGGTGCGTCAGGAGTTTGGCACATATCTAGGAAACGTTGTGCAGAGCTTATTGGAAAGTCGAGAGCGTGAGGAGATGTCTATTATAGCATAACCACCTTTTTTTTTTAATATTCTGACTGCATTATACACTGATAACATGAACTAAGGATCAATTCATCCTGATGTCTGTCTTCTACATCTGTAGTGGGTTTTTTTTCCCAATCTAATTAGAAAAGAACAGCAAACCTACTGGCATGTAGTGGAAGGGCACTTGTACATGCAAATAAAATATGCGAATATACAAAGTTGATTCATAACTAAAGACCAAGGACTTTTTTTATTTGAGCTCATGGTCTCAGCATCAACATACTTTTAAATCAAAATTAATGTGCAAGGTATCTGAACGAAAAGTGCACATATGGAACACAGTATGTGAAGTTATGTTCTAATGGACCAAATAAAAATTTATATTACAAAACCCACTGAGTAATTAGATCGTTTTTTTCAGCAATACATATTTATTAGTTCCTGGATTCCAAGAAGCTCAAACTGGAAACAAAAGGCTTTAGACAAAAAGGAAACAAGCAACAAGGACAGTCCACATTTACACATTATATCCCACAATGCCTCCTTTTCCAATGATCTCGCCAATGTAGAACCACATCAGAACTTCTGTGGCGACCAGACCGTTCCTCAGAGCGTCCTGTGGGAGGAAGTGAGAGTGTTATCGTGGTAAAAAAAAAAAAAAAAAACGTTTTTACCCAGTCACTAAGCAAATAACTGTTAAGCTCCCACTTATACAGTAACATTCACATGGATTCATTTCATTCAGAATTATAATTCCAAGCAGAACACAAATCCAACCACAGAGTAAAGTGCTGACTTCCAATGGAATGATTTACTCAAAGTACAGCACTTCCAGTCTTTTTCACTGTTCTCATTTGGTACCTCAAATAATTGAAGCCTGTCAAATATCAGCAAAAGGAAAAATAGTGTTCAGCTCATTCTCACACTGTGATGCATTAGACAGACACTATGCTATTCTTCCTAAAAGCATTAGGATGCATTTTAATTCAACAAGGTACTCTATGGGGTAAAGTATACTCATAATGCACTTTGTTACTGGAATAGGCAGGAAGGTCATCATTTCAGACTTGTGTTTCCTTTTCTTATAAGGTCCAATAGCCCCAGAGGCCCAGTGAAAAGACATTAGACAAATTACTATGGAAATAATTGCTGGACACCAAGCATGACCCAACTTACAGTCTATAAAATTGTGAATTGAGAAATTGTGTAAATTAGATTTTATTTATGAACTACACCTTAATTTACTCATTACAGTCCCCTTCTATAAGACTACACATGTACTTCTCCAGATCTTCTTATTTAGTTTTTCATAATAACTTCCACAACATGTAAAACAAATAGGTAATTATTTACAGAAATTTACATTTACATTTACAACGCGACAACTTGTGTGCTAAAACAATGTCCATGTATAAAAAATTTCTTTGTATACTTTTATAAGCATTCAACAGGGATACAGCCACATCATTTCACACACTGGTTTGAACTAAAGCCCGACCTTCTTAATATCTTGAGTTATTTTGACAGTGTGACATCCATATAAACTCTTCCATACATGTGAACTATGATCTTAAAATAATCCCAAGAAACATTATTTTGTTATACCATGAAACTCTTGCATCACAAAACAAGGCACTGAGTCAAACCTTGATTATCATGATTAAACAATACTCAATGCTCTACTGTCTAGCTGTTGTTCTTTTGTGTGCTCGCCACAGCAGATCATTTGGCCCGATTGGGCACAGGTTTTACGCCGAATGTCCTTCCCATTTAATCCAGGCTTGGGACCGGCACCAAGAGTTAACTCTTCAGTGGCTTGGTTATGGCAGAATCCTGCAGAGCACGGGATTCTGCAGCTGGATCACCAGGACGCCCGCTCTATCGTCTTATCTGACCAAAAATATTTGTAAACTAAATCTATAATTCAATAAGTGTATATATTCAGGGTGCAAAGCAATGTATCTGTATTGGTTTAGTGTTATAAAAATTTGTTCTTTGTATTTGTATAAAAATTCGTTTCTGTATTTAGGTTTGAGCCAGAAGCAGGTGTGGAGTAAACCTAAACCCAATTTTTTTTTTATAAATGACATTAAAATTTGCAAAACATGGCTTTATTCAACTGCAGGTCTGAGAAGGTGTGACACAGTGCTGCTGCCTATCAGTAATTCAATAATCAATATCAATAATTTCATTATTATACCCACATGAGGCTCTGGGAAACTTTTATTTAATAATAATGATAATAATAATACAAAACAACAAAAATAAGAGCAAGTGAATGTTGTTAATATTTTAAAACATGGTTTGGCTTTATGAAATATGATTCTGCTAGAATGTGACTTGGGAATGATTTAAAAAGAGAATGTTAAATTTACAAAATAACAAACCTTTTTCTTTAATGGATTTTGAGTAAGTTTGTATAGAAACTTGGTGGTGGAATCTCAAGTGGTTAAGGCTCTGGGTCATTGACTGGAAGATCGGGGTTCAAGCCCCAACACTGCCAAGCTTTATGCCACCCTTTATGCCACCCTGCTCCAGGGGTGCTGCATCATGGCTGACCCTGCACTCTGACCCCAACCCCCAAGGATGGGATATGCAACGAAAGAATTTCACTGTGCAGTAATGTATATGTGACAAATAAAGATAACTTAATCAGTCAGTACCATTGACAACATACAATATAAACACTAAGCTGGACCTCCCATAGATACCTGTATTTCTATTTAGTAACATCTCTCAACTAAATTAAGGAAACGACAGAGAAACAGCTTCCACACGGATGTTTGGGTAAAGTGTGCTCACCCTGACTGTGGTCTGACCCAGACGGCCAGCCTGGAAGGCCTTGACGAGGTCAGACACTCCGGCCACTGCCTTGGACACCTCGGCTGGGGAAGGTGGCACCAGCTCCACACGGGCATAGTACCAGAAGGTCGATAGCCGGGGCTTCGAGTAGCTCACAGCGGCTAGAAAATACACAGAAATAACAATTAGTAAAAAAAAAAAATGCAGATTTATATCTCAATCGCTGAAGTGCCGGCTCTTCATTCACGTCATTCACATGACAAGGAGATTGAGTGTCCTAATGCTAACTTCTAGCTAGTGTACTATAACAGTGCATTACCTGACTAATTAGCAGTAGGCAATATTGTTTAAACTTGTTAATTAGTCAGGTAGTGCACTGTTATAATTAAGCGAGAATTTATAAAGCTATGAACTTCCGTGTAAGCGTTAATGTGTGTTTGCTGTTAGCAAGTTAGCTTGCAGACGAAGCGGCCCCGGCTTATCTACACGGCGAGCACACTCCCTTCCTGATCAGCTAAATAAATGCTTTTGCTTCTCTCCCAGATGTCTGTTTAGCTCACAAAAATCTCTTACCGCCAACCAAAGATGGCACTTTAGCAACCAGTTTCTGTACCGCCTGCGCCATAGCTTCACGATGGGATAGTTTGCGGCTCGCTTCTTGCTACGATGGCCCTTCAGATGAATGTCACCTACACGGAAGGACCTCTGCGGCGAGAAGACTACACAAGTGCCTGAACTGAATTTTGTTTAACGAGAGGACAAAAACAAAACAAATGCTGAAAATCTTTTCAGTTTTATACATAGAATTAAAAAAAATATATTAATCTGAAAATGTTTAATTAACAAAATAAATTAGGGAATTTTCTTATATCGGAGAGAAGCCTTCAAAAAAAGGCGGACGGCATTTCATTGGTTTACTAACACAAGGATAGAGTAGAGTAGTAGCGATAACGTCCACAAGGGGGCGCCTTTTTAAAATGAAATCGACACGATTACTAATTTTTAAAGATTTAGAAAATAACTTTTGTTAAAAGCTACCCTTTTACAGTTTACATAAAAGTGTTAATGTAGGTATATAATTATTATACTGTATGAATACAGATGTTCTAATATGTTTTATTATAATCAAACCTATGAAGGTTACATATAGTCAGAAAGAAATATAATAAAGTGGCAAAATGAATTTCTTTACTATTTCTCCGTTTCAAGTCTAGAAAAAGAAAGAATAAAAGTGCTGTGATTGCTGCCCCCTTTCTAAAAAAAAATACATAAAAAGCAAACACATAAGCAATTAACCACATTAACAGTAATTATCTAATTCCCTAAGGAGCAGCTCTCCATAAATGTGTGATTATCTAATTATATTATTAGAAAAATGGATAAATAGTCACGTACCCTTTGTCCAGAAAATTGCTTAACAGGGGCCATGTTCCCATTACAGTGTGATTATATAATTGTTTACAACACTTATAAAAAAGTAAATAATTGTTTTTTTGCAAACTGAATATCAAACGAACAATAATGAAAATAATCATTTGTATTTTTAGTGTTTACCCCTTCAGTCATCTTGTGTAATGCTTGAATACAAGAACATCAGAATTTTTAAAACCCATCTGACTCTTTTCTCTTAAATATATTCTCTTATAAATAGTTTCATTTAGATGAACGCAAATATGTTTAAATATATAAAATAAAATAATTAAATAAGATTTAAAAATGTTGTACAATAAACCAGCTTTACTATTAAGCCTATTCTTCTTCATGTAAATGAAATTATGCCTTTACACAGCACTAATCCATCCATCCATCCATCCATCCATTTTCTATACTTCCTTTACTCCTAATTAGGGTCCCGGGGATCTGTTGGAGCCTAACAGCACTAATCATGTTACTGAATCAGTAATAATGTGCATTTCCAAATCATCTTCATATTTTGAACCTTGTTACTGTGCACAGTATGATATTGTAATCTACAAGGTTAAAGTAGGAAGGTGTGTACAGGTGATAAGAGACTGCACAACCTCGCATTATCTTACAAAAATCCAAATATAAACTCTAGACTTTTACCTTTTTTTTAATGCAATTTGCTGGTTAGAATTTATTAAGGAAAAAAAAAAAACATACACCTCTAGATACACATCTAGAGGAAATGACAAAAATGGAAGATTTGGAATGAGCTCCAAAATGAAAAGAAAGCTATGGTTATAAGTGTATTAAAATGTGTTAAAGGTAAATTACAATCATTGTTTATAAAAAAAATAATAAAAAATCCACACAGAAGTGCAAAAATAAAGGTCTTGGCATCTGGAGTCTGTCCCAGGATCACTGGGGATGAAACAGGAATAAACCCTTGATGGGAAGGTAGTCCATTCCCGGGCATCATGCACACACACACTCTCACATAGGGCATGACATGAAGGATTTCTTTAACTGCTCATCTTTAATCGAACGTATGGAATGTTAGAACAAAACGAAATGCACTTTGTGTATGAAAATGATGTGTTTGGATTTGTAACTGCAAGAAATCCCGGTGCTGGAATGCACTGTGTAGACAAAATATAACCTTTATTGGTTCAGTCAGGAATAGCAGCAATTGAAATGAAATCGTTTTTCACAAATCCTATGCAAACTGAAAGTAAGACACGATAGAATGAAGCATAAGTAGTGCCTATGCATTGGATCGATTTTGTAAGTGTTGTTTTGCCAGGAAGAGTTCCATTGTGGTGAACTGAGCAACACTGTTTTGTATTGATAACAAAAAGTAGTGTGCATATGTTATTTAAAATCATGGCAGAAAAGAAAAGAAGTAATATGTATAAGCATGCTGACAAATAGTGCCAAGATTTATTCAAGGGAATTCATCTAAAATTCCACCCCAATGATGTTACACGTTTCCCAGCATTGTTGTTCCATGGATCCGAGTGCATTCTCTCGAACCCTCAGGAAGGAACTTGCGTTACTCGCTGGGATTAGACTGCTGTGTGGGAGATGAGCTCTCATGGTCCTGTTCCTGCAATAAATAAAGTTGATTCTTGTATAACATCTGGGTATGGGTATTGTGTATTTGAGGACATTTAAGTAAATCCTACCTCCTCAGCAGCTACTTTTTCAGCAGTGATGGGCTTTCCGGTCTTTTTCATCCACTCATAACCCGGTCTGTCCATCACTAGCAAGGAGAGAGAGCTGCCTCCTTTCTTCATGAGTAAAATCACATCTTCTAAACACTCCTCCTCTACGTTCTGTCCATTCACCTCCATCAGGACGTCACCCTGCTTGAGGCCAGAACTTTCTCCTGGACCTCCGGGTGCCACCTGAATTGAATATAATTTTAATATAAGAGAATAGGAAGGAATAGAATAGTATAAAAGTAAGAAATAAAAGACTACAGGTCATGCGATTCTAGGAAGTAATTAAAAGCAGTGTGACGTTTTACCACCCCAAAGTTGCTTCTGTTTACATTGCTTGAGTATATTATTATTTTTCACTGTATTGAATGTGCGAGATCTCCCATTGTGTCCCTTTATGTTTGCATACAATACATTGTTTACAGTTTTCTACTCTACTTCTACTATATCGATGTTTGCGCACATGCCAATGAACCTGAAACTTCAAATCTGAAACTTAATGACATTTAGTTATGTTATCTTTGTGTTACATAAGTTGTGCTCTCCATTAATAATCTGATCTCTTTTCTATAATTATCACTGTCCTAGGATCTACTGATTAAACATGCCCTATGACTGGATAAAGAAAATGCCTACAATAGAGACAGAGATTTGCTCTATACCTGGTTGATAAATGTGCCAGGTTTCTGTTGGACCCAACCCAAATGGAAGCCGAATCCCGCGGGGCTTCTCTGTAGCACACACAGTCTTGGTTTGGACTCTATTTCCAGCTCCTCCTGGGCTTCAGCTGAGGATTCTACCAGCTTCAGAGCTGCTGGACTTTGTTCCTGTGGAGTCGACTTTTCCTGTTGCTTCTTCTCAGGGGTATGATCTTCACAGAACAGCAGGGGAGAAAGACCCAGCTAAGAAAATATCAAAGAAGATAACGTTGGAGTCGATAAAGTTTTGCATGAGCTGTGAATCATAAAATATGACAAAGACACACAACAAATGCATGGGATCAAATCACTACCTTTTCTTAAAAACTTTTCATTCATTAGATGAAAATGCCCTCATCGATTTCTGTGCGCTGAACATGAGTACAGCTATCATGGAAAGTAATTAAACATGTGTCTTCACTGGTATCAAAGAATCACGTGCTTACGATTTCACCAATTCCAGTAGTTTCCCACAAGATGTTGCAACACAAACTTTATTAACAGCTTTTATTAAAAGCTGCAGCAAAATCAAGCATTTTTGGCAACAACAATGAAAGGACCCTCCTGGAAGCAATAAATAATTCTATATATCATATAATATAATATTGGGATATTCCCGATGTGTTAAACTCACCCACCTTTGTGTAGAAATCTAGGCCTTCTAGGGTCATAGTGGTGAAGCTGACTTGCTTTCCACTCTCTCTGACTTTGCCGACAACTTCCTCATGAGACAAATGATCAAGAGCCTCCCCGTTCACCTCCACCAGGATCTCTCCATCCTTAATATCTGCCTCTTCTGCAGGACTGCCAGCATCCACCTCTCGCACCATATGAACTAGACCCACACAAGATTAAAATAGAATGAAATCTTGTGACCAAGCATAAATGGACACTAATGATGAACCTGGCTATTTCAGGTTACATCTTACTGACCACTCCAGAACATTTCCAATTCTACTAATTACTCAGAGCTTCATATTATACTGTATGTTGTAATGTACATTGCCACTACTAAAAAGTATTCTCATATGATATTTTTGGCCAGATTGCCCAGCACTACTTATTTCTTTATTACTGAGTTTCACACTAACACACAGCCATTTAGAAACATGTTGTAGAATAATTATCACGATAACAATAGCAAATGAATGCATGTCTCGCACCTTTGCGTCCTGTTGACAGTTTTTCATGCCTAAGCAGGAAGCCATAGCCATCTGGCCCCTGTTTCAGATGTACTCTTTTGGGTTTGTATGGCATGCTCTGGGCATCAGCCATGACTGGCAAAATGGTTATCTTCCTACGGATGTAGCTCTTCTCACTCTTGCTGTCGATCACCAGCACAGTCATGTGATCATTGCATTTCTTCACCTAAACAAAAGTATTATGTATTAGCCATTGTGGGTGTGTTATTGAGTGAGTTTGAGTTGGAATCCTGGTAATGGCAAGTTGTAATTATTGAGCCTTTAAGATGTTAATTTGTAAATAAAATGTCTGGCAAATGAGTTGCCTTGGACTTTGTTGCTATATCAATAAGTCAATTTTCTAGCACCCACTTGTAGCATATCCTAATTATGTTATCTAATAAGCACTTATACATGCCCACCATCTTGTTAATAGCAGAATGCATGAGTTCACAAGCCATGGCACCATTGATCCAAACGAGCCGGTCTCCTTTTCTCAGTCCTGCCTTCTCACCAGGGCCTCCGGTTATTAGACTTATAGAGAGCTTTCCTTTCTCACCTACAGAGGGCACACAATGCATAAAATTAGATTAAACCTTTATTATGACCACTGTCATGCTTTATATACTGTATACAGCCAAAGGTATACATACATCTAGGCTCAAGATATTAAATCTTATATATATATATATATATATATATATATATATATATATATATATATATATATATATATATGAACAAATAAATGTAAAACAACTGTAGGCACAAATTAACTCCCACGGATGAATAAACTTTGAACTGAACTACAAGAGACAAACCAAGGAAGGTTTGTTGTTGAAGGAGTTGAAAGCATCAAGTATGAAAGCTAATAGTAGAAACCCATTTTCTAAAACCAATCAATACAACTTGCAGACAACACCAGCCTTACGGAGGAGTATTTACTGGTCAGAAGAAAGAAACAAAAATAGAATTGTTTAACCAAACTCAGTGCTGTGTCTAGAGGAAATGGGGTGAGGCTTTTAATCTGAAGAACACTATCATAATTTTAGGGTGTTTTGCTGGAGAATGGACTGGTCCACTTCAGAAAATAAATAATAGACATTATGAGGAAGGAGGAATTTCTAGAAATCCTCAAGACATCAGTCAGAAAGTTGAAACCTGATTATAACAGGGTTTTCCAGCAGGATATAGATCCTCACCAAAACTATAACAGGGTATTCCAGCAGGATATGGATCCTCAGCAACCCTCTGTTGTAACAAAATGGCTTAAAGACATCAAAATGAAAATAAACACTGATCTGTATGCTAAAGAAAATTCATAGACTGACCAGACAATGCATGTCTGAGTAAGGAGGCCCAAAACTTGACTGGGTTACACCAGAAATGTCAAGACGAATGGACAAAAAGTATTGTGAGAAGCTTGTGGAAGGCTACAGCATTTGATTCAGGTTTAAGCAAATAAAGCCAATGCCACCAAATACTCACAAAGATTATGCAAACTTGTAATTCACTGAAAATTTGATACAGTAAATAAAAGCTGAAATAAATCTGTGTCTTTGGAAACAACAATGAAAATATTTGTCCTTAACTGTAAAGCCTAAATCCTGCACCAAAGACTGATGCTCTGTGTAGCTCACGTTCTTTAAATATGGTTACTCACCCTCCACAGGATGGATGCTAAAGCCCAGGCCGCTCGCAGGGTTTCTGACGATGTGGCAGAGCCGAGGTGGATTCCAATCATCACCACGCTGAGCTTTACACAGTTCCTTCAAGTTCCAGCCCTGAGCCACGGCCTGCTCGTATTCATCACTGCTCAGCAACAGGAGGCAGAGCTGAGGCCCACTCATCTGGATCATGCGGGCAACCTGCAAAAAACAAACAGAGAGAGAGAGAGAGAGAGAGAGAGAGAGAGATTAGAGGAGAAATAAATGATAAACACCAGAGTACTGCTGACACTGAGATTTTAAATTGAGATTTTAAATAAAATGCAGAATTGTACATTTTTTTAAATATTTTTTTTTGGGATCACAATTAAGTAAAGTGATTTAAAGTAGAACAATATTTAAAAAGTATTTCTTTCAACATCAAATACTGTGCACTTAGCCTAATTTCTGTAATAAGAAAGCTGTAATTTCTGTAATATCACAAAAATGGAATTTTAGTCACTGTCACACTATCACCCAAGTGTGCAAAAACCTTAAAACCACTTAAAACTTAAAAACCTAAACCTCCTGACAATATAGTTTCATATGTAAAAAATAATCTTTAGGTATGATAATATTTAAAAATCTGAATTTCCTAATATATGTACTAATGTTAAACTCAAGAAATACATTATATATCCCTAACTACAATTTAAACAAACAAAACTTGATCAGACATATGTGGGCTTTTATTATACAAAGGTGGAAAACGTGTCAGAAACGTGAGTATTATAGATATTTTTATGCTTAATTAAACAAAAATACAGCTGGTCTACCATTTTCCAGCACTAGGTGTCATGATTATCTCAGTTGTACTGCATCCATCCATCCATCCATTTCTATACCCGCTTTATTCCTAATTAGGGTCATGGGGATCTGCTGGAGCCTATCCCAGCACACATTGGGCGATAGGCAAGTACACCCTGGACAGGTTGCCAGTCCATCACAGGGCCACATATAGACAGACAACCACACACACACTCACTCTTATGGGCAATTTAGCAGTACCAATCAACCTAATGCACGTTTTTGTACTGTGGGAGGAAACTGGAGTACCCGGAGTAAACCCACGCAGGCACAGGGAGAACATGCAAACTCCATGTACTGCATCCACTTAAAATAATTCTCATTCCCTTCACCATTAACAGAAATGTGAGGTATAAATTCACAATATTACCATATATACTACTACAATAAAAATAGTGTCAAAAAATTGTTTTTGAGGTTGGGGTAAAAGGGGAGGGGATATTATATATAAATATAGGTGATTTTCTTTTGGGTAGGACTGATATCACTTTTATCAAATATAGTCCAGTCCAACAGAAAAAAGCAGAAAAAAACAAGAAACACACAGAATTTATAGATAGAAGCTACACTTAAAATCTAATTATGGAAATAAACAAACATTAGTCATACAGTGGCTTGTTTCCCTACTAGCTTCTCTTCAGGAAGCTAAGAACTATAATATCTTCATGATACCATGTCTGGCCAAATTACACAATTCAGACTTTAGGCTAAAACACTTTTGAGAAACACAAATTTAGAAAAAAATAATAGCAGTATGCTACTAATATAAAAGCATTACATTCAGTGCTAGGTTGTGGCGGGATAACATTCCAGATATCTTTCTCAACATGGGCTGCTGCCATATACGACTTCTGATTTCTGATCTCTCACCTCCATATGCTCAACGTCGTCCACAAACTTTTCATTGACCTCCAGAAGTCGATCCCCATCTCTCAGTCCACTCTTCTCAGCCACTCCCATTAATTCCACCTGCCTGATAACATGACCTGGATGTCCTTTCTCCAAACGCAGATGGAAGCCGAAAGACTCTCCTTCTTCTCTTTTCAGCACACACACCCGAGGCAAGGGGCCACTAATCTTCTCTACAGGTCAAGATTAGTCTTATGAGTCTTGAATGTGGTATATTTTATAGTAAACAGACTAGCAGCTGTACTATCGCTTGATTTGTGATGTTTAATTCGATCAGAATTCAAATCAGATATCTAAGGATCAAAGTCCATGTATTAACGTTGCCATTTGATACTAATAAAAAGGCAAAGCTAAATTGGAAACTAGAAAACAAAATCAAAATTAACTAAAGTTTACATACCCACATCTTCAGAAATGACCATCGCTGGATTGTCTACTCCTTCCTTCGGATTGAAGACGAATCTGCTCAGCACACGTTGATAGAAGAGTTCTTACCAATGATAAACTTTCATTATCCTCCTACTGCGAGCCAATGAAATAGAAAATGGCTCCATAAACCCATAAAACATTCAGCTATCAACATAGTTACACACACACACACACACAAACACACACACACACACACACAATCAGGCTGAACATTATATGTATGATATGTCAGGATGTTTATCCCCATTCCTGTGCAAGAGGGTTCAAAGTTGAATCTTCAGATAGAGGCATGAATATGTGTTAGCCAGTGAATATAACTAATAAGAGTTAAAACAAAAAAAAGGTTGGTTGTCACTTACGGAGTCAATTCCATGGCATTTCCTAGCACTACTGTAAAACAGAGAGACTAGTGAGTAAGAATAGGGAAATTACAAAAAAACAAAACCACAAAACTAACCACAAAATGATTTCAAATTCTGTCAACAAAGGACACGGTTCAGATACCAGCCCTGTAGTTGTAACAGTAATACATTTCATTATGTATGCTCATTTCAAGTCAGTCAATCTGAACAAACATTCATGCCTCTCTTTAACTCTATAACTTCCTCAATGGCTGGCTAAACTATCCTGAATGCGATAAATAATCAGTCATCTTGTTGGGCCAGGCCACATTTCAATAATCATTTTTTATTATTATTATTATTTAGTATTATAAATATCTCTCTGCGGTCTAACATGTCCTATCAGTTTCCTAAGCATTAATGTGTGAAATTCTGACTTACTCGAGCTAAAGAAATTGAAAATGTCATGATCCTTTATCAAATCTCTGTTCACCTGAACTCATTTTCCTGTTCACTGACCAAGGACTGTACTATTAATGGATCCTAAAATCCTAAAATATGACTTATTAATGTAATAGTTTCTCTTGCAATTTCTGGAGTAAATGATTGCAGAGTCCAAGATTCATAGGTGAAGGACTTTTACCTGTGTGTTATGACACCTCTATCAATGTGATAACACCTTCTGATTAAAATCAGCATGTTTGCATTGAAATACTTGAATTTTTGGTGCATTGGAGACATTGGGTCAATTATTTAGGACCAGAAATGACAGAAAAACACAGAAATCTGACTGTGCAACCTACACTTTATATGTAATATGATGAGAGAAAAGCACAGAATTATACAAATGTATCTTCAATGTAACAGTCACCACAGATGGGACATAAGGCTGTATTCATTACACAGTGTAACTCTGCAGTTTGCAGAAAATGAATCAAAGCTTAACAGACATCGAAAGCAAATAGCAAAAATGTTTAACCTAGAGATCAAATCTAACCTGTGTTGTGTGCTGTATTCTCAAATCACTGAACTCTGCAGGGTCTGAAGAGAAAAGGTTTGAGTAAATATCAAACCAACCACTATTTACATGAAGCTCAGCAGCAGCAGCTGAACTTCCCTAACAAAGAGCTTAACAAGGGGAAATTTGAACTTATAATGAAGTGATTGTAAATGACATCGGATGGAAAGTAATCATAGCCTCCAAGGTTCCCAGCCATCAATTTTGATGTTATCTTCTATCATGTATAATAAAACTTTGCCATTGTCAGGAAAACATAACTCTAAAATCAATGGCTTAAAAAAAAGGCACATCATACATATACACAACATCATGCTGCAGGAAAAAAAAAGAAGGAACAAATGTACTCTCCACATAAATATTTCATTAGGATCTGTAAGAAATGAAACTATCAAATCAATGCTACTAATACTGAACCATGCAGAACAGGAGGATGAAGGAGGGAAGGAAGGAAACTAAATAAAAAAAGGTATTAAGTTACCTGTGGACTTAGTTAGTCTCTTAACAGCTGGAATGTGTGTGAGTGTGTGATGTGACTGTATCTGACATTAAACAAAGCACCTCCTCTTTCAGGGCTATACACGGAACCAGGCTTCATGTAATGGTTAATCTTGCTTCTGCTCTTTCTCTCTCTCTCTCTCTCTCTCTCTTTCTCTATCTATCGGTCACTGTGTATTTTATTAATAAGGGACAAGCTTTAGCCTTCTGCACACTCACTCACTCAGTCACTCACTCACACACACACACACACACAACCTTAACAATAAAGGCCAAAGCTAGTGTAATTTATTGTTTAATCCTCTTACTGGAACAGGGTGTAATCATAAATCACAACAAACCAGACTAGCAGCCTTGAAAGCTCTTCAACACTGACTGACCTGCTGTACAAGTCTTCTTCTTCCTCTTTTTTCTTTTTATGACAGCTCATTGGTTATTACAGTGGATATACTGATCCATATATTGATACTGATATTGATTAATCATCTAAAGAAATTGCTACAGACGATAATATTAGGATAAACAGGTTTTTTGCAGTTTGTAGAAGCTAAATTACACGCTAAAACATGATGGAAAGTAAAGTCTGAGTGTGAGTTTTTAAACATTCCTTGTTTTGAGCATGTTGCTACTACTCTAAAGTGGCCTTGATGCTGTTGTGTTGTGATACAATGTGTTAGCACACAAAGCACAACATGTACAGTCCCCCCCTCACATAGTTTATTTGCAGTGACTGAAGGCTTTATTCAGTGATTCAGAACATTATAGAAAAGCTGATACAAGAGTACTAGTGAAAAATGTAGCAACAGACATATGAATGTTGAGAATGCTAACTAAAAGAACTGTTGAGCAGCCACATATTTACAAAGGCACAAAAAGCTTTTGCATACTTTATGCAATGGTAAACCTTAATGAAGTTCTGTGTTAATAAAAAAATAACAAAAACACAACCGTACTGTATTTGTTTCGGAGAAAAGCTACAAGAATAAGATCTTAAGGTTGACATTTCATAAACTGTGAAGCTGCCCATTGAGGCTACATAAATTCCCTCTTGTGGAAAATGTGAGATTAGATTGCTATGCAACTCTCTCGACCAATCGTTTGAATAAGGTTGTTTAACGCATACAGTTATTTTACCAAACCTCATTAAAGTGGACCAAAAGGGAAAAATATGCAAATTAGTCCTAAACAAATTGAGCACAAGTGTATTTCTGAACATTTTACCATTACTGAGCTCTCACACCACTTGCTGTTCACACCACAAGTTTATTAGAACTCAGAGGTCAGCTGTGTAATACTGAATTATTGATTATGTCATTAAACATGGTTCAAAATCGGAACTGCTATGAAATACCAGTAGCATCTTGAAAGCAGGAAGCACTGAGGAGAGAGAATTTTGTTCCAGAGACATTGAATTGAACTTATGCCACTTGCAGTAGACCTGCATAGATAAAATAAAATAAAAATAAAAAACACATTATTATTATTATTATTATTATTATTATTATTATTATTATTTGGCTTCCTGATGGTCCAGCAGCTCTCTCATTGGTGTGGCCTGGGTTCGATTCCCGGGCAGGGAGCTAACCCAGCCACTAATGAGTTAACTTTTTAGCGCTAAAAGTGTGCAAACCCAATTCCTTGGTCAGCTTTTTTCAGTATACGCTGTCTCTTTTCTGAAGTACCTCAGAAACATATTAAATTGCTTTTATTGTCAATTATACTGCACTTATTGCTAGTGGTTCGAGTGTTTACCTGAAACTCATTGCAGAAAATGGTGCCAAGCTGGCAATTTCTCAGAACTTGTTTCTCAGAAATGAGAACCATTCTCAAAAGTTGTCCTTAAAACATTTTAGGCCACTCGCATTAGTGTGGAGTCGGTCCTCAAAATTTTGTGTATGTGTAGGAGTAAATAAAGCCAACATGCCTTGGTGGATGAACTTCCAGGCCTCACTGGATGATGCTCAGCATGAATAGAGTCCACTGCTCAGATGGAGACAAAGAAGGCATCCATGCCAGGTGAAAAAATTGCAAGAGGCTCACAAGGCATAGAATCCCATGAATCCACAGGTCAAAATTCACCTAGAGATGGTTTGAACAAAGCTGAAGTAACTGCTACAAAAAGCAAATCTTTCACATCCTCATCATACTGGCTTTTCCACTAAAATGAAATTTGAGTTCACAACTTTGTTTTAATTGTTTTCATCTTCTCGTTCTCCTTCATCCTGACATTCAAACCAGTAAAATAGGGTGATTTAAGAGAGTGGCAGCAGAGCCTAGAGAAACCAAACAGAACCTGAATCCAATCCATCATGTTTAAAAGACTGAGATTAATTATCAATCAGAAGAGGCAACCATCCCAAATGTTGAGTACACATCACTCAAATTTCTCTAGTAATATTTTAGCATACCATAGACATCATGATAGCTATTAGGTTAGGTTAGGCCATTAGCTATTGTAACTATTAGGTTAGGAAAGAAAATGAACAAGATGTTCAGCATTCTCATATTGTGTTCTCTCAACCGTCAGTGAATCACAAAACCCCAGGTGTTGGACTTGGACAGAAGGTTGTGAGTTTGAATCCAGGTCCATCAAGCTGCCACTGCTGGGCCTCTGAGCAAGGCCCTTAACCTTCAATTGCTCAGTTGTATAAAAAAAGAAGAGAGAGATAAAATGTAAGTCGCTCTGGATAAGGGTGGCTGCCAAATGCCATAAATGTAATGTAAATGCCTTTGTTGCCAGCTAGGTTATCTTGCCTTGTCCTAGACTTTTAGGAATTTCAACCACTGTTCTTTGCAGAATGTTTCTATAGTTCTAAACCGTCCTGTATGCACATAATGTTTAATATTAAACCACAGCAAGGCTGTGAGAGCAATTCAAAACAATTCAGCTTGCATTTCTTGAAGAGGTTTATGGAGGGTATTAAGGGTTTTGTCCTGTTGTAGAATAAAATCTGTTTTTGTCTAACGTTTCTTGATAGGCTATGTTGTCAAATAATACTTTTTTTTTTTTTTTAGCAATACCAGCATATCCTTTAAATCCATATTAAGGATGCAACCAAATAGGAATACATTATTCAGAATGAACAGAAAATGTGGTCTAAATGAACCCTCTAGCTTGCAACATTTCCTTATACTGTAAGTGATACTTAATGTTGTGATGCTTATTTAGGAGATATTTTAGATTTGCTCCTAGGCCAAACAAATCTTTCAAACTGTCCTTTATTATTTATATATATATATATATATATAAATCCATTTCGAATTTTAAAAATGACCACAAGTTAAGCTGGGAAAGCAACAAATACCAAGCAACCTCACATGAGCTCACTTCCTTTCTTAACACCTTTGACCTTGACAGAGTTGATGGAAAGCTAGAGATAAGGTTTATTAGAAATCAGATTATTTTTCACTCAGTGGCTCATGTTTGGAAATGTGACCGTACAATGATCCACAGCAAACAGGTATAGATAATATATAAATGCATTTATTATAATAATTTGAACAGAGTCCAGTATATATAACTTGCATTTCTGATGAGACAAACATAACAGAAAAAAAACAAAGATAGAAGACTGGGAAACAAATGTGAGAAATCATCTTTTCTGTGCATGCTGTTTTCACAATCAGCTGTGCAAGCCAACCCAAACCAGTATGGCTCTTGCCTACAAAATCAAAATACAATTCTTTTTTTTTTTCCCAATATTGCAGTGGTCAGCAGCATATCTTTTTCTGACTGAAGAGCTTTTTTTTAAAGACACTTTATACTGTTTTCATGGCATGCACACTGCGTCTGCAAAACAAAAGGTGACTCTGATGTGATGGTGCTGTAGTGAAGAACAGGAATAAATGCGTTATTAACAATGTATCTGTCCAGACATGTGATACATGAAAAATGATTTGCCATGAAGGCATCTCTTGTTATGAACCTGTTTTTAGACATGTGTGTGTGTGAAAGAACTTGAAATACAATGTTTATCATATAGAGATGGCAGACAATCACCCGGAAATACCATGATATATTGGAATAGAAGATATAACACGCACTAGGCACAGAACAATACTATTGCTATTAGAATCAGGTTTTACCCAACTCTCTATTCTACAGAGACATTAAACACCGTATTCTTTATTCTCTTACTACGTTCCCAATGAGGGGGCCACTTCTGGCTGTTCAGCCCTGCACATTAACACTACAGAATCGGGAATAGAGTAAGCTGTTAGTCAACTGGCCCCTGTACAATAGTAAGTACTGATTTTACAGATACCAGGTTGCTATCATCTCTGTTTAGGGAGCGATCCCATTCCGAATGCATCATTTTCATTCAGACCTGCCCATACTCGGTCAACACTATATGATGAAAGAAAGGCAAACCTAATTATGCATTTGCACTAGGACCTTGAATCCAGTTTCCCCCTCACACTTTTATTGCACAATGGCCCTCTATCCTTAAAGCTGTGTTTGAGGCAGCAGCATTGTAGAGATTGTACCAGGACAAGATCAATCACCACTTTACAGTAAGTAATATATGTTAGTTCAGTAGAACTCAGTGCAGTAATGGTGATGCTGTCTCATTACTGTTTGTCTCCTTTTGATATCCAATTTACTTATGGAAATGACAGGATACTCTGATTAGAATATGGCTAAAACAAATATACAAACAACAGGAAAAAAAAACAGAACAGTCTAGTTAGTAGAAAAAAAGTATAAAGTAAGCATAAAGTGTGGAAATAATTCATGAGGAACACGAATTCCTATATGTATTTGATTCCGAAGTCACCATGCGCGTTACATTTTCACATCCGGTCTCTAGCACTGCACATCATAGTCATATAAAAATAAAACTAAATACAAATTAATCTGAAATAAAAAGATCAGCATTGCACATCTACATTTGTCGTGTATATATACTCAGGTTATTATAATTCCGTATATTAGCAGACATAACACATAGCATAAATCAGAGCCACATCGTGTCCATCGTCAAGTAAGACGTTTGCATTGCATTGCAGTATTGAAGAGACTGAATAAAGTAAGCAGTTACACTTAAGTGTACAGGGAGGTGCTCATAAATAGGCATTAAAGTCCATCAAGCAGTATACAATAAGCCATAAGGCAGCACAGACTGTCCATCCAGCATTTTGATCACACACATAGTCTGGTCAGCTGACAGTAGAGCTGATGGCAGAAATGATACTCAGAAGTTTATCTGACCTCCAGGAGATGATTCAGGAGTCCCAACTCCAGCAGGACACACATTTACACTAAAGGATAGGTTAGGAATGCACTGCCTCCATTTCTTCTATCCACAGAGAAGAAGGCTAACATTAGACACTCCTAAGAGGTCAAAATGATTCAGCTGGAATTCCTGTTTCCTTTTTCCTAAATTAATGAAAAGTTCTTTACTCTGTATTCCAAATTTCCCATTCACAATCGTTTCTTTAGCATCATGTTCAGCATAGGCAGAGAGTAGGATTTTTCATACTATAACAGTATCATACACAGTGTCCAGTAATCCATCCAGATGAACTTAAAGGGAAAAGAGAAAACCCATAAGATCACCCTATAAGTCCTTCATGAATTAAAAGATCAGAAGTCGAAAAATGTGACAGGTTCACATGATAAACAAATCTTTTCAATTCTAAGGTAGCTCAATCAGACTTAGAGCCTCAGATCTATGGATGACAGATCTACCCAATGTAGATCCATTGTAGAATCCCTTGTTTTATTCGATGTACTTCAGTAGATCAAGGTGAGATTATATCTGCTTCATGTGTCCAAGGAAGAACATAGATGAAATGACAAAGATCATCAGTATGCTGATAAGACTTTCCAGACCAAGGGCAATTCAGTCATAGCACAGGACAACTCTGTGTTTGTAATAAGAAATCAGTTCCAGCAAGTTCTCAGTTACCCCAAAAGTACAATCTATAAACAGAGCCAACAGAAGAATATTGAGTAGAATAGTGGTTGATGGGGCTTTTTTTTTTTGGCTGTGTGACAGGCACTTGCTCATATACTGTCTTGTACATATTTTAGCCTGTTCACATTAAGAGAGTTCACAATATACAGGGCAAGTGAGAGATTGTCAGTTGGTAGAGACGCTGTTCTGTAGCTCCACCAGCCTTCATGCTTTTTTATTAATAATGAGTTTGGTCATCATTTTATACTGGATCTAATACAAGAACTCTGAAAAAGTTGAACTGGAAAAATCATTAACTTAAATAAGCATGGCAAAAAAACCCAAAAAACACCACGTTCTCTATTGGCACTACTGACCCTCTGCTGTCACACCTGATTATCTAATTGAAAGAAACTGAAGCAGTAAAAATAAAATCATAAAAGGAATGTCAATGTGCAAAAAAAATATTCAATTCAGTTTAGTTAATGAAGACATTGCACAGGTTTGCCTCCACAACATAATTGTGATCCAAATCATAATATCAAGTATAAACTAAAAGAAGTGTAGTAACTGATGTCAAGCCTTAACGTTCGGACTTGACTTTGTATCGCAGCACTAGATAAGTGGCCAACCGTAGAATGAGGAAGAAAATCCCTAACACTATGAAGTCCACGTAGAGTTTTGCGTCTTCTACGTCCAGTAGCTGCAACACCTCCTCAGGCTTCTGGAACTTACAGACAAGGCCTGGGCACTCCAAATCTGTTCGGTTCATACCATAAATGGATAGGATCACACCCTCAAAGCCATACCTGTGGAAGCATGAGTTAAACTGCATTATAACATAGATCTCTTGGAATTCTCTATTCTGACTGGTCAGAAGGTTTGCATAAATTTTCTATAAACTCTGTAAGGAGATGTTTATTTATCAATCTTGTTAGGAGTCCCCAAAGTCAGCACTTTGTAAGACTGTTCCTTTATGCTTTCCGACCTGCTGTATTTTTGTCTTATTAAATTCAAAAGAGGAGAAATAGAGGCTGGTGGTGGAATGATTTAGTTGTTATAATATATAGAGTTGTTATAATGTTATAATGTATAATGTTATTATAGATATAATAGATATAATATAGATAGAATAGATATAATAGAATATATGTCATTCTTTAATACATACATTTAAAACATACAGGTTAGTGTTAGCAAGTGCCTGTGGCATAAGAAGAATAAACCACCTTGCTGATTCAGGAATAGATCAATGGCTGATTAACGTAAAAATGGACCATCTCATCCATGTTGAACTGCATATATGCCTACTCGTGCCTTGCAGCAGCATGAGAAAAATAATAAACATTTTTTTATCTTGAAATCACAAGAACAAATATCAATGGATTTTTTTTACTTCTACTACAAGCAAAAATAGTTCATACATTATACCGTAGATAAGTCTACACAGTCTGCATTTAAATGTTCACTTTTCCAAAACGGGAAACTGGTTTGATTTCATGCTGATTATTTGTTTTAAAACAAGATCTTGGCAGCCGCAGACTGTTTTTAATAAATCAGGCCAAGAACGCCAGCGTTTGATCACATTTTCAGATTGGTTCCAAAACTAGCACAACATGACGTAAACCTGGCAACCTTACCATTTTTTTTATGTTTACATTTATTTATTTACTTAATCTTTATATCTATTTATATTTACATGTAATATTAACACTAAAACTTTTTATTTGACAGCAGTTGCTATCTAAATGTATCAGTATGGCCTCAAAAGTTCAAAACATTTCAGAAAGGAAAGAGATTTAAACTTTATACATCTGGCACCCTGCAGCCGCAAATGGGACATTTTTCCATTAGTTAATAAAAGAAAGTTAATTATTAAAGGAGATCTCTGACTGCAATTGCAGGGCTGTTAACTTATCCTATACTTTAAATAATTAATTTTTTTTTGTATTGAATCCAGGAATATAGATTTAGTGTAAGTCAGCAGGCCACCAGCTCTAGAAATCCTAAATGGAGCTTTGTGGATTAGTTCTGCTACAGCATGAGATATTGCATTTATAATTATAAAGGCTGCCACTGACCTGACATAGGAAACATAGGAGCTCCACTGTAGGTATTTTGGGATGGTGTCAAAGTTGACGAAGAAGCCAGAGAAAAGCAAGACTGGAATGGCTGTCACTGGCCCTACGAATGTAGCCACCTACAAGAAAAATAGTGAGCTCAAAAATACTATTTGTTGACGAAGAATCAAACTGGATGTGTATACGTATTTTATATGTATTTTTGATGTATTTATGCACCTGCAGGGAAGTGGAAGCAGCTCCAATGAGGAGGCCCAGCGACTGAGCCACCAGGGCAGTGGAGGTGGATAGAGCCATGAAAAGCACGTATCGGCCCACTTCTGGAGGCTGTTCGGTCATCCAGTACACTATACTACAGTACATTATGGGACATAGAACCTGTGTGTATGGGTGTGGGTGGGGGGTTGTTGGGGAGGAGGGAGAGAGAGAAAATGTCTGAGTTTTTTTTCCATAAAACAGCATCCAAAGGCTTCATGTTTTAAATAATCCATATGTCAATGATAATATTCAATGAATAAGAAAGCCTATTGTCAGATGAATCTACTGTAATCTATCTCATCAGACAATGATTTATCAGGAACAGTTTACTGGGGCACAGCAACACAATACCCATGGTTAAAAACTACTACAAATATCTTGTGAAATGCCTTTTAGTTAACGTAAAAAGAGTAAGCACATTAGACATTAAATTTTTTATTCCATCTGTAGGCAGAGCTGATCTGCCTACATTCTAATCTGTAGCCTAGAAAATGTATAAAGAAAACACCAATAAAAAAACTACCCAGATGTACAGCCTGGACATAATGTGAATCAAAATTTTATCTCAGCCCTGGGCACTGGCCCAGATTGGACTGAAGGCTAAAAAACAGCTCATAGCAGCGACTATGCGGGCAAAGGAATTTCAATGCAAGGACTATATGGAGCAAAATAAAGAAGGTTTTTAAACTGTCTATAATGCACCATATCAAACTTTTGGGTGCAGCCCTGTAGTGTCAGGCATGGTTAGCAGAGTCAGCCAAACACATGTGGTTAACTACTTATGGATAGAGGCATACAGCTATGGCTATATTTGGATGTTCAGTTCCAGCAGGCTATCCACTAGGAAGCAGGCCAGCTGGGACACATCCACCCTCCTTGAGCACAATAAGACAGCCACACAATAAACTGAGAAAGATCCCAAGAACCAGTATTAGTCACAGAGAAAGGGGCAGCTCCAACTCTCTTGAGACACAAGATTTTTTCCCCCAAAGAAAATAAATGAAGAGTGCATCAACCAGTTAGAACTGAAGGTGACCTAGCTGGCCCTCAAATTCTGCCTACTTGTATTGATCCAATCCATCAATATAATGACAGTCAGGTTCATCAATCACCAGAGTGGTGAAGGGTTTAAAGAACACTCTTTGTTTTACACAGAACCTACGAAACTGGGCTCACCGTCAGTTGTCAAGGAACACATATATCAAGGAGAATGACACTTGCACCCTGAAAAGTGCAATCTATCAAGTGAGTTTACTTTTGGATGTGGTTTTTCCTAGTGAAACTGAACAGCCTTGTTTAGGACAAGAAGCAGTAGCCCACAACTGACCTCATAACCTACTGTATACAGTCTCACATCCTCCACTGCTACAGCAAATAAACCTCTACTCAAGATCCCTCAAAGAGCCAGCAAGATCCTAGGTCACAATGGTGCTCTTACTAGTAGTTTGGATGCCCTGGCTAATCCTCCTCAGCTGGACTCATCGTCACCATTAAATGGGGAGGTGTGACACCTCCAGCCAGGCAATCTTGGTATGGTTGGCAGACTGATGATACAGTATATAGCATTTATAGAATAAATAATATTAAAGCCATACCTGAAATGGGATGTCAGCCATGGTCTTGGCTAGGTAGTAGGCTTTTAAACTGTACCAGTAGTTCAGATGCTCCCTTATAAACACTGACATCTCCAGAGGAACTGGGAAAATAGCACAGAATTACTCATTTGATGAGAATTTTACACTACAAACAACATTATCTTTCTGAATATCCAAAAAAAAAAATCTGTAATCTTAATCGCAGTTTTTAGTTTACTACTATACATCACTGGTAAAGATAAACACATGCATATATGCTGTCTTGTAGTGCCAAGTGGGTGAAAACTACACTACCCATCAACCCTAATTCTTTTCACTAATTGCATGGACAACGTAAAACGGAAGCACAACAAAAATCCTTACATGTGAGGACAGTGGGCATTAATGCAGCAAACATGAGAAAGAGCATGGAGAAGAAGAGAAATCCAGTGTTGTTGAACACTTTGCTGGCATCATTGCCAATGTTCAGGTACAGCAGGCCGATTAGTACTCCAATAGACAAGTGTGACATCACCCTCAGATGGGTCAACACCTGGATACACAATTACAAATCGTCAAATATGTATGGAATTTTGAAATATAACTTGCAGTAAAGTTGACACAATTTTAAGAAATCTTACCATGTCTCTGCAAATAGTGACAAAGGTTCTTTTGAAAAGAATGCAGAACTGTGTGAGCGTGCTGGTGGCAAAAGTATGCTTTTCAATGTGTCCTGAATCCTGTGCAAACAGAAGCGAACAGGTGTGAAGCAGATCAGTGCAATAGTTAACATTATTTGTTCACCAGAGTGTGTACGTGCCACTCACGCTGTTACACTGAGTTGGGCAGGACGATGTAGGATCATTCTTGTCACTAGAGTTCTTCTTGCCACCTTCTGAACACATGCCACCCTGCACTGCCTCGAAAAGCACAGGATTCAAATCACCATACTCTCCTGATGCCACCTCGATTACTGTAGAAAAACAGATAGAAAGCACACAGAGATTACGGAGAAGATTTAGAGATTTGGCAGATCACTACTGTGTCTAAAAACAATTTAGACGGTAGAAAAAAAACAGAACATTAGAATGATTGATGATATTACTGCACAGATAATCTACATGGCTAAAAGTTTGTGGACACCTCACCATCACATCCATATGCCATTTAAACATCCCATTCCAAGTAGAATTTGTTCTTTGCTGTTATAATAACATGCACTCTTTTGGGAATGCTATACACTAGATTTTGTAACGTGGCTGTGAGGATTTGCCCATAGTGATGTTGGGCGAAAAAGTCGGGGAGGCAGTCAGCTTTTCAATTCATCCCAAAGGTGTTCAGTGAGGTTGAGGTCAGGGCTCTGTCAAGGCCAGTCAAGTTCTTCCACAACTTTGCCAAACCACCTTCACTTTATGCATAGGGGTGCTGTCAGGTTAGAGGCTGTCTAGGGCTCTTAATACCAGTGAAGGAAAATTGTAATGCTACAGAATACAAAGATTGTGAGCTTCCAAGTTTGATTAAACAGTTAGGCCCAAATATGGGTGTGATAGTCAGGTGCCCACAGACCTTTGGCTAAATGTTTGTCATTGTCATTTAGCCTGCCTATCTGTGACTGAATCCTCCATGATTAATTGTGCCAGATCCGGATAGCAATTTGTGATCTGGAGGACTAATGTCTGATATGATTGTGAACATTCCTCAGGCACTGTGTCTAGTATATATCCTGTATGGCTTGTCTCTGATGTGATTCTGCTATTCTAACCACTCTCTGGAAAGACTTACAGATGGTGACAGAGCAACAGCTGTACCATAGAAAGATGCAACCAGTAAGGATGATCTCTATGGTATAGTGGGAGCTTCCAGGGATGTTGGTGAGAATGTTAGGGTCCAGTCCAACCTCTTCATGAATTCCAAAGAGGTGAGATCAATCAATGAAATGTACATCAAAGAATTAAAAGTTGCTACTCTTTCTATAACAGGGACTATTGCTACCATATTTCACAGCACTCCAAAGTGTTCAAAATACACAAAAGGTGTTATTTTGCTAGCAAGAAATAATGCATCAATAATGAGTCTGACCCAATAAAACCTTTCACACATTTAACTAATTTTAACTAATACACACAGTGTACATACTGAAGTCTGCAGGATTGTGGTAAGTAGGGCAGTGGAGTCCGAGGTTCTTCAGATAGGGGATGAGGTATGGAACTGTGCCTTTATATATGCACTGCCCTTGACTCAAAATATACAGCTGTAATACAGAGCACAGAGAGTAGATAAAAATTACATAATATTGGCGTAATAGCTTATTTGTAAATTTGATAGTATTCTGTGGAATTTTTATTAGCAGTTAATGTAATCATTTTAGCGAGTAAGCACTACAAGCCAATCACTGTGAGAAAAAATACCACAGCTGAAGTGCGAACTGGTGTGTGCTAGCTAAAACGAACTAGATTTATCTCGCTAGTTATTTATCTCATGTATACCTGCTGATTAAGTCATGAAAATGATTAGGTTTATCTATTTGTTTTGTTTTAAATGTCAGATACTGTCTGGTACCTTGTCAAACATCTCAAAGAGTTTAGCACTTGGCTGGTGGATGGTGCAGATGATAGTTCTTCCACCCAGAGCAAGAGACCTCATTAGAGAAACCACCTGGTAACAGGATGCACTGTCTAGACCACTGGCACACACACACAAAACAGTTGCAGGTACAGTATTCTAAATATGAGCTACTGCTTATCTACACATGCTGGCTATTTTATTAGGAACATCTGCTCATTTATGTAATCCACAACAACCATACCATATCATAGTCAAATAGCCATGGCATAGACAAAGTCAATGAGATGACATTTTTCCCAATCTGATGTTTAATGTGAATGTCTGTGTTTAATGTGGACATATTCTCATGATAAAACTGCCACATGACTGTGTTTAATGTGAACATACACTCATTATATAACTGCCACTTGACAGGCTGAATCAATAACAGATTGGCTGAATAGGCAGATTGAGAAAAATAGGCAGCAGTACAGGTGTTCCTAAGAAAGTAGTCAGTGAGTACACCTTTAAGTGGTTACATACCTGGTTGGCTCATCAAAGAACATGACCGGGGGGTTGTTGACGAGCTCCAGTGCAATAGCCAATCGTTTACGTTGACCTCCGGAGAGAGCGTGTGTACGAGTTTGTGCACTCTCCTGAAGGCCTAGAGCAGTGAGGATCTCATTCACCTGCCGCAAATGTACGCATGGTCAATGTTTTCGTACATGAAACGTATTAATAAGAACATTTTACAACTTATTTGTTTATATAAGTTTGTCATTGTACAAATACTCACCAGTTCTTTCTTTACTTCCATGTTCTCATTAAGCTTAAGGTTAGCTGAAACCTACAAGAGAATGTTTACATCACTGAAAGGGATTTGAGTATTGGAACAGCATGGTGTGCAGAAGCGTATGATAAGTAAATATTTTTTCAACACAGAAAGTCTTACCATCATGGCCTCACGTGTGGTGAGGTGTGGCAGCAGCATGTCATCCTGCATAATGTAACAGGACATCTTCCTGAAGGTGCGGAGGTCACGTGGTCTCCCATTTACCATGATCTGACCCTCCATACCAGTCTCTCTGAGAGAGAGACAGAGAGAGAGAGAGAGAGAGAATAATAAATGTGGTAAGATAAAAAAAGAAAACAAAAAATAAAGAATAAAGCCAATACAACCTACAATTTCCAAAAACATATACCTAAGTGGACTTGTATTTTATTGTGTATGAAACGTATCTCAAGAAAGAAGGAGAAGAAAGGGTAAAAGACATACAAAGAGGAAAAAAAGAAACAAACGGAAAAGGTAAACAGGTACATGACATATTGAAGAGCAGCTCTGTTAGACTGATAATGATTATTAAGCAGCTATGAGGGCAACTGGAATAATGTGTACAGGTGCAAGGGCCACTGGGAAATATAGCACTGAATAAATACATTATAAAAATGTTTTACATTTTTGAATTTAAATGGATGGTGTAGTATTAAAGCAAATGAAAAGACAGAAAATTGGTTCTAGGAGAAGAATGAATCTTCATGAATATTCTCTATCTCTCGCTCGGACTCACCTGTACCCAGCAAGAATATTCATGAGGGTGGACTTGCCAGCCCCAGAAGGCCCCATAATCCCAGTGAGCTCTCGGCTGCAAAACTTCCCAGACAAACACTTCAGGAGTGCCTTACAACCTGCACATATCAGATACATATCAGTTTAGCTCATTGTGCTCGTCCAGCAAAACATTTCTAATATTCTGCAAGAATGAAAAATGCTATTAGACATGAATAAATAATATGCCTATTCTTTTATAAAATTCTGACTGCAAATGTGTGGTCTGTGAAACCCCTTCGCACTCACTGTGTAAGTAAATCACACTCGGCTAGCGAGCTTTTCGACATCTTTATGGAATATCTTTGAACCAAGTTTATTCGTATTATCGCTTACATTATAGCATCTACACAATCCCTTGCCTGCCTCTCTCTCTCTCTCTCTCGCTCTCTCTCTCCACCCATCTGTCTTGAAGTTAATAAGGCATAAAAATGCTGTGTTACTAAGAAACCATAAAGTTCTCTATACTCTCTGAGATCTCAAATCTTAAAGGATAAAAGTGCTGACCCCGAAAACCCTCCATAAAAATGTTTAATAAAACGTCTTAAAGAAAACCTCAACAATTACACACTTCTTTTTTGCTGTGTTTATGTGCCAGCCATAAAATTCTCAGTAAAAGCATTTTTCTGTACAGAAATTACAATTAACCAATATAAACCTATGATTTCTCTTATTGCTGGAACGACCTTCTGTCCACCTTCTGACCACTCAGATGTGAGAGTTCAAGAAAAGTGTGGTATAAATGGCCTTATCTCTGGAGTAATTGTACAATATGCAGCATAGTAGTGTGTGTATATATCAGAAGACTTGTCCATCGTCTCCAGCGTCCACCTCGTTGTTGACTCATTGTAGAATTGGACAACAGTGGGCATAAATGATTTCTTGTACCTTTATCTGTCTCCTGGAGAAGCAGTTCTGCTGTTTGGACAGTATACTATAGAGGGGGTGTTTGTTATTGTCCATCATCCTCTCAAAAATATTCACCACATGCTTTTTACTTCTGAATAGAGTAAAATGTTCAACATGAAGAATGTTTCCACACATAACTGTTTTCTTTCCTTCTATTTAAGAATTAGAGCAGGCGGACATTGGGATATCAGTCAGATATAGTCAAGATATTCAAGCCAACCTAATGTGTAAAGCTCAACCATAAATTAAATTAAATATTAAAAACAACTGGTGATATGAACCAACAACATGGATTCTTAAGGAATAAGAAAAGAAGATGGGTAGTTTTACAACTTTGTTATCTGCTTTAAAGACTTTTACACAGGCAACACCTCATCCTCATGACTGCCAACATATGGGTGTTACTTTATGAAATGTAATATAATAATATAACGGTCAGTCAGAATGTAATTTCATGCACTGAGTGATTTTCCTTTCTTTTTCCACTGAACTTCATTTTCTTCTCTATAATTCATTTCTGCTTATGCTGTATGCCTCCTTCATTAGTCATTCGGCGTTTCTTTAATCATCTCAGCACACTGATTGTGTGTCAGTCTTTTTAATACCCTGTCGCACACAAGGAACTACGAGCTCTGACCTGCAGACATGTAGGTGTTCATACTAATGCATAGTGTGCAGCACAGCATGATGGAGTAAAACACTCTAATTAGTGGAACAAAGATATCTTCCCAGAAACCCTCCCTTTTCCACCGTGAGTACAGTATAAATCATATCCGAACCATATCCAACCAGAATTAAATTGAATGTACGGTAAGATTCAAGTTGTTTTATTTGAGAAAGGTTTTTATCATGTACATGAGCTGATGATGTGTGACAGCGACACACTGCTCATTCTGGAAAAGAGCACAGCATCTACACATCCAGACTACAACTACGACTACACATATTGCTTCTGGAAATGAACTCTCTAAAAGAAACTTCTTTGGAAAGCATTTCCAAAATTATTGGCACCCCACAAAATGAGCACAAATGATAAATTAGCAGAAGTGACATTTTTATTCTGACATATTTTCTCAATATACAATATTTCCCAACATTATTTTCTGCAAAACACTGGTTTCAAAATTGCTGGCATTCCCAAAGCATTTAGACAAGCCTTTTGTGAAGAAAATGCCAACAAGGTTTCTTTTTGCAACATACAAAAAGAATCTAGAAAGATCTTCATGCAGAACATTTTAAGCTACTTCCTAATCGCAATATTACACATGTGGATGTCACTTCAATTGATTTCATGTGTCTGGGTTGATATGAATGCTTGTTTGGGCTCAGTATCTTGAGGAAAGATTCATCCTGACAGAAACAACTTAGCTTTGGGTTTAAAATATCCCAGTGCTTAGAAGAATTCCTGATGCCGACAATATTAGGCCCTCTGGCAAAGAGCTGGCAAACATCCACAGAGCATCAGTGATCCACCACCATTTTTTCCAGTCATTGTGGAAGCTTTTCTTCTATAAAATTCCCAGGTTTCTTTTAATTATTTATTTATTTATTTATTTATTTATTTATTTATTTATTTATTTATTTATTTATTTATTTATTTATTTATTTTATTTTATTTTATTTTATTTTATTTTATTTTATTTTATTGATATTGTAGTGGTTGGTCTCATCGTTCATGCCAGCATGTCCAAGCAAAATGGCTTGGGGTTGTGGAAGCAGTTTCTAATAGCTCATTTTGATTCAATAATGTTTCTACCATCCCCCAATTTCTTTAATCTTTCTACATACACTTCACTTTAATAGGAACATTTGTACCCTTGTTCTCAGTGTCTTTGACCATTGCATACTGGTTGGTATCTACAACCCACATTGCTCAGAGGTGAATGACCAGACATTCCAGGTAACGAGAAGCCCATGGTCAACAAAAAAGCACCTTGTCAAATCACACATGTCAAATCTTGAGAAGACCACATTTGGTCCCATTCCCATAAGAATCTGAGGCTACATTGATCACAGACTTTTTTCTTTTTCACACAATTCTGTGTAAACTATTTAAACTCTATAAACAAGGGGTGTCCAGTCATATCTGGAATGGGCTGGTGTAGGTGCCTGTTTCATTCCATCCAAGATTAACTGATTAAACAGAATCAGACATGGCTCCTGCATAATTGGAATAAAGACCTGCACCCAGACACCAGCCTTTTACAAATAATACTGGACACCCCTGTTATAAAGCGTTGTGTGTAAAAATCCCAGGATTTCAGAAATCCTGAAATACTCAAACTGGTCTATTAGGCAGCAAAAGTCATGCTATGGTTATGCATGTGACATACTGATATTTGTAGTGAAAGTTAACTGAAGCTCTTGACCTGTATCTACGTGATTAAATGCATTGCTCTGCTGCCACATAATTGGCTGAATGGATAATTGCATGATTGAGAAGGGGTCCAGGTGTTCCTATTAAAGTCTACAGTAAGTATCTTGTTAACAAAAAGTGCTATTATTAAAAACATAAGCGATTTATTTTAGAGGAAAAATGGTTGTCCAAAAGTACAAGTGAAGTGCTTGTCTAGTAGAAGTTTAGAAGTTTCTTTTGTCCACTCTTCTAAAGGGTGCCAATAATTTTGGATTTGACTCAAAGAGGAAGTTTAAACGTGAATGACAGTCCATACGAAAGAGATCACACTGCCAGAAGCACCATCTCCCTTAATCAGACTATTCACGTGTGTATTCTTCTCTTAGCTCTAAAATCACTCTGTCTCCATGTTGTAATACAATCTGAAAGAGCCAGACAGGGACAGAGAGTGAATGAATGGAACGCAGGTACATATCCGTCGCATCGTCTTAAAACTATCAGTGCTGTGTGTGGCATGCCAATGAATCAGCCACATGATGTGTGTCGCATACTGATCACCAAACAAATGAATTCAGTGCCCTGTTTTGTGGTGCAGCTGATAAATGTGAATTACGGACTAATTTAGACTCACGTTGATGTCACTGTGCACCATCGGTCTGTCATCCTGCTGACATCATTGATAAAAGCCACCTCTCTGATGTTTTCCTGGATGTGTCTCTATCTCTTTCCTTCTCTTTTTCATTCTCAAATGCAATGTAATGTTTTATTTTCCCCCCAATGTTTTCCTCTTTATGTTTCATTAGACAATCTAAATAAGCCAGGCAGGAACTTTCAGTTCTGCTACAACCAGAGGGAACGGCGAGTCAAGTCTGCCATCTGGAAAACAGACGCCCTAGTCTAGAACAATAGCTCATATCACAATGACATGCTTTCAGGCTTTGTATTACTCATCTAGGATCAGGCAAATCCCTGTTGGAAATCAAGGAAATTCACCTTTATGATTATAAAAAAAAAAAAAGTCCACGTCTAAAATCCTGATGCAAGACTTGAATCTGATCAAACTACATCCTAATTGCAGAAACTCACTGTCTCACCCTTCAACCATGAGTTCATTAACCTGATCATATGAATCAAGCTTTGATTAAAAACCAGCTGCAAAAAGCCAAAGAAGAAAACACATGATAAAAGAAAAGACGTCTCGTTCTTCAGCAGAGATTTTAATCTTATGATATTAGGATCATTTTCTCATTGAATATGTGATCATTTAATAAGTCACTAATTAGATACAGCTATTATGTGTAAGAATCTGAATTAAGTTTTAAATGGGGGAACGGATGTCATTGAGTTGAGTTGAATTGAGTTGAGTGCAAGCAGCTGCTGAATAATTCGACGCTTCCATGATTGCATGTGTGTATGTGTTACACATCAGCGACAGCTCTGTGTGTGTATGTATGTGAGAGAGAGAGAGAGAGAGAGAGAGATTCAGTATGAAATTTTAATGATCATGATTCAGCAATATGTCATTACAATTTGGGGTTGCACTATTAATCATAATTTCACCATGGTCATGATTTTTAGTATCAACAAACTAATTTCCTAAACTGTCTGTGATAACAGTTGAGTCATTCTAGTGCAGTAAATCAAAATATTTATATGCTTTATCTTTTCAGGTGCATACTGATGGTTATATTATTATAATTGTTCATGATGTACAGGGTGATATGCAAGCGCATTTTATGTTTGTGTGTGTGTTTTTTTGGTTCTTTATGCAAAATAAAAAAAAATTATAATGGATGTCTTTCCTTCTAAACTGCCAGAATAATTATGATTGTTAAAATGAAAAAATTCGAGAAATATATCAATAATGAGAAAATGTATGTAGCATGTGGTAGAATCTAGCAAGAAAGAGAACGAGAGGCAACGTCAATCGTCAAATGCAGAAACTGGAAGACGCAGAAAGCAAATAAATCACATGGCACTCGGGGAAGGGGGAGATCAATCAATCAGAAGGTTAAAAAAACAACAACAACAAAGATAGTGACACAGCGTGACATTTACACTGGGATGTTAAAGGAAGGAACAAGAGCTACATGTGTCAACACATTTTGTCTCATATACTGTAGATTTCATTGTTTTCTTTTATGATACTACGCTTACAAAGTAGCTCGGGAAAACAGGCCAAATACAAGCCCTTCAAAATGAAATCATCTATAAGTGTAACATAAAGAGTATGAGTAAGAGTAAGAGTAATACACAAGATGATTTGGGAAAGCGGCCCTTGAACTGCTTTTGGAAGATGGGTCAAGAAAAAGAAATGTGTCATTCTGTCAGAAATGAGAGAGGTGTGTGTGTGTGTGTGTGTGTCCTAAGGTTTTATCTGAAGTGGAAATATGTTGCCTGACAGAAAAACATACCAGAGCGAGGATGCTGTCTAACAGGTGTCTAATATCACAATAAATCAAAGCCACGTCTTTTATCAGCAATTTGTATCAAAGCCTCCATGACTCCATGACAGCAGAGCCACCTGAAGCTGTTCATAAACAGGAATACAGAACAAATAAACAAATACCTAATAAAATAAAAGGAACAAAATATTATGTGATTTTCAAAAGCAGAACTGTTGCTGTAAAACGGTAGTTGGCAGGTACCCATATTCACGATTTGCTATTTTATATGTAAATAACATAGACGGGAAAATTATTTCCTTTTAGATGATCCGCAGGATGCAAAGATGATACGCATTTCTCACAGCGGCAGTTTTCATCCGCTCATAGTTGCATTAATATGTAAATACCTGTGAAACATTTTAGTTCCTGTTGCATTATAACATTTACAAAGAAAAATAATAACAATAGTTACATTTTTTTCGTTTTCATTCCCAGCAAAAAATAGACAGCAAAAAATCCTCGGTCCTAAATGTTTTGCTTTTACAAAGCATTGACACTTTCATAAACGTCACCACACGCATCTACTGTATGTATATATTTTTCTATTACAACCAACAACACATTTAAATTCATCTATTATTGATCTTAGTGGAGCATCAGCCAGCAGTATGCGCTTTTTTAAATACATAATAATAACATATTAAAATGAGCAATACCTGAATATAAACCTGTGATCTGAAATACAGCTGAGGCTATTATCTGAGCTACTGTGATTGAAAATTCAGATTTAATTGTGGTATTGATTATTAATGCTTCATTAATGGTAAAAATCACTAGTAGTGCTCCACTATGCATTTGAATTAAACAACCGAAGTAAGAAATCATGCAGAAGTCATATTAATGTTAATGTTTCAGATTCTTTTTTTATTTATTTACCCACATTAATGTTTTCTTGTCTTTTACTTCAGTCATTTAGCTTGATTTAGCCTAGTGGTTAAGGTGTTGGACTACTGATTGGAAGGTTGTGAGTTTGAAACCCACCACTTCTGGGCCCCTGATCAAGGCCCTTAAACCCCTATATAAAATGAGATAAAACTATAAGGGTGCCTGCTAAATAGGTAAAAAAAAATATATATTTTCAACTCAATTTTGTGCAGAAATAAACTGATTTCTATTACCTGGACATGGTCACTGCATATGATTTCATATGATTTGAGTATAATGGTTGCTGAAAATTGTTCTACTGACGTGTTATAACTTAACGTTACAGTAAATTTGGGTTTTGTGGTTCCTGCATTTGTCCTGTGTGTGCATGTTCTCCCTGTGCTCTAAGGGGTTAACTCCGGGTTCTTCAGTTTCGTCTCCAATACAAAGACATGCACTATAGGCCAACTGGCATCTCTAAATTGTCCATAGTGTTTGAACAGGCGTGATGTGTTGGCACCCTGTCCACATTGTCCCTCACCTTGTGCCCCAAGTCTATTGGGATAAGCTCCAGATACCCAGTGTAGGATAAGAGGTAGACGATGGATGGCAAAGTATGCCAAGAACAACGTATTTATTCAACACTTGGCTTTTCATTGCCAAGAGCAGAACATTAATATGAACTCATGAATATTAATATTTTTTGAGTTCATAATTGTGATGATGTAAACAGTGAAATTAGTTAATTAGAAAATTCATTAAAGCCTTAAAAAAAGGTAATGTATAATCAAAGTTTACAAATTGAGATGCATCATGACGCATAAGGAAACTGATTTAAATTCATATTGTTCCACCGTGAATAAAAATCAGATCGGATTAAATGGTCTCTAAAGATCCTCAGCCCTACTAGGAGTGTGTATCACATTGTTATTCATACTGTTCTGTCCCGTGCTGTGTGTGTAAGTGTATAGATACATCGATATGATTTCACCATCCTCACACCGCCCCCCCCCACCGCCCCCAGGGGGCTGAAGACTGTGTCAGCATTATTTGTGTCGCCAGCCTCTGCTGACATGCCAAAGACAAGCACGCTACATGGGTGTGTTACTGGTGTAAGTTTCTCTCTTTCCTGTATTATAGAATTTAATTATAGAGCAATTACAAGGTCATGAGTGAGAGAGCGTACATGTCACTGCTGAAGCACACAGCACTTTAATGTTATAACACATTGTATGTGTGTAAACAAGTAAATGGCTAATGGACCAGTTTTAATCCAGAAGGTTAGTTAAGCACAGCGGATAGCTCAGCAGTGTGTTGGTGTACAGAAGTGAATTATTGTCTCAACTTTGCTGAGTAAAGCACTACACAAACCCTGAGGTGGCGAGAGCAGAGGGTGGAGAGTGTGTGAAAACATAAAATGCTGTTGTGTGGGTGTAAGTGTTTGAATGCAGTCCTTTATATTGTATGAGTTAAGAGTTATAGTCTAAAAAAGAAAATGTGGAAGTGGAAGAATAATGCGCAGGGAGATGCACGATAAATCATCAGCATCGATCCCTATAGTAAGGGAGAAAATGAAAACATTGCCTCTGCTATGTGTCACTTTGAGGAAATACAGTTTAGCAGCCTACTTCTTTTCTGGCACAGAAGCCCACAATCCATGTAAGCTTGGCAGCAGAAGCTTACAAGTCACTTATTGGCAGTTGAATCAGAGGTATAGCATTATTTTATTTTTTATTTTTATTAAAAAAAAAAGAAAAAGACAAAAAAAAACCCTGCTGTGCACTGGTAAGTTATAAAATATGTTTACATGCACCCATTTACATCAGTCTAAATGATTTCAATCTGATTGCAGATTCAGACAGTAGTGTTTAATGTACTGTTAATATTTTTATCCATTTCATTATATTTTTCAAACAAAACATTTGAAAGTGAAAAGCATCTGCTGGTCACGTTCGCTCCACTGCGCTGCACATGTACTCAAGGCATTTTTTCGACTGAGAAAAATGTAAAAAGGTCATTTTTTCCTATTTCTTACATTGTTTCAGATTTACATCACACCTTTCAAGGAAATTCCATTCGGATTGAGCTCAGTCGGATCGATTAAGGTGTTTTTGATGGAGGCTTTTCAATTTGATTGAGCTATCGATCCGATTTCTAATGGATTATTTGGTTGCATGTAACACTGAGTAATCGGGAGAAATAAAGCCTGAAGAGCCCTAAACTGCTAAGCAAAGAGGGAATATTATACAAAAATATTATAAATTTAACAGGGGTGTGAAGGGTTTAACAAAATCACCTGCGGACTGCAAGATTATTATTTAATTTATTTTAATTTATTATTTAAATTATTGAATTTATACTACATAGTATATTACTTCAGGAAGCTAGCTAACTATCGTTTGAATCCATTTCCCTTATGATTTTTTTTTACAGTTGAACCCCTGGATATTATCTGTTTAACAGTGGAGAATGAATGGCATGGATTTTACAAAAAGGAATTATTTCAAGTATTTTACCAAAATAATAAAATCCTGTTTTTAGATAGACAGATTTTAGATTTCTAACCAGTATGATGTTTTGTTTTGTTTTTTTTATCCTAGCATGTACAATACAATATTCTTCCTCATCACCTCACCATTATGACCCACATTTCTAATCAATACATTAATTAAAGAAATGCTGTACGCAAAAAAAAAAAAAAAAATCCCTCACACACTTTCACTGGATCTTAAGTGTTTCATAGAATTGAACTGAATCCAAAAAATGTATCCAATCAATGAAAATATAACACGACAATGTGTATCATCACTTAGTAATTAATAAACAACTTAACTGCTAACTTTAAAAAATCCTAACTATGTTATGAACTGTAATAAGCTCAAACCTCTCCTCCTCCAGCAGGGGCCCTCATGAATAGTGTAGGAAAGCTCTGTAAACTCCAGGTTTACAGCCGAACGCCGGGGCAGGTGTGAGAACCTCTGTGCATCTGTGATATGGTTCTCCACTTTCTTCAGGTGAGTCAAAATAGGTGCATCCGGAGGGGCTCCTCCTGTCCGCTTGGTCATTTGGTCCATGGGGATGGAGACCGACCCTGGCTCTACGGGTTTTTCAGCCATTCCAGCAATCTGAAAAATCAGAACGTGTTGAAAAGATCACATTGTCACATGCGACTCCTGGATTTATACAGCTTCTAACTTCCTGTTTTTTTTTCCTGAAATGTTTTGGTTTGTTTTAGTCTGGTCTCATTAGTGCCCATGTATATGCGGTAGTTTTCATAAGTATTCACCCCTTTGACCTTTTACATATTTGGTAGTGTTACGACTTACATGAACTTAAACTGATTTCAACTGTGATTAAATGTCACTGATTGACACAAAATAGCCCATAATACTGAAAAAAAGGGAGATCAGTATAGTTAGCAAAATGAGAGAAGCTAATTAGGTGATTTCCAATTACCATTTGTTGTACCAGAACTAATTTAGCTGGGTTTTCAAGGGTCAAATACTTACAAAAACCTACCTTTTTTATTATTATTTAGAAGCACGTTACAAATAAGAGGAGTGGATATTTATGCAAGTCACTTTCAAAAATGTGTCTTTTTGTGTTTTGTAAGTTTCTCATATTATAATCAGCAATTAATTAAGGTGACCTGTGGTCCCAGATTCCCCTATTATATATTCATAGTTCCCTTTTTCCAAGTTCATTGTTTTCTAGTTCCCATCACTTTGCTTATCTAGTTCCAGGTTATTATGATTTATGGAACAGAGATCATATGATAACACCCAACCCCCTCTGGGTCAAATTTCTTGGATTATATAAAGAGATTATAGACTGTACAAAGGATTAAATCTGAACAAGATAACTCTGTAACAGTGAATATATCTCACAGAAGTAGAAACGAAAAGATAAAGCGAGGTGCTTTGATGCTTAATGAGTTCTTCTGCACTTACAGTTCCACAGCTGTGAAGGAATGAAGAATCAAAGGGGAAAAAAAGGATAAAAACAGAGTCTAATGAGAGCTGGATTTGTTCATTATCTGTGATGAACCACGATTCTGATGTGTGCGAATGGAACACCTGAACACAATTCAATTACCAGCGCAATTCTTCTGAACTAAGTCTATCATTATTTGTCTTGGAATTTAAGTGGTTCAATAAACCCAACTTGCAAAAAAAAATGGCTGTTGGCATTCAGATTGGTGAGGTCTGGGACAAAAACCAGCGTGCGGTGAGGTGCAAGTAATCTGATCATAGAGGATAGTACAAGAGACATAGAGCTGCCTGAGCCTTACTCTTAATTGAACAAGCTTACAAGATCACAATGCGTGCTGCTATCTCTTTTCTCATTCTGTTGTTCCTTTACTTTTGGTGTTTATGTAGTCTAGCTTTGGTATGATTTCAGTCTTGATTAATATTCAAAGTAGACACAGTTTGTTAGTAGGAATCCAATAAACACGGTCTAATATGAGCGTGAAGTACATGTGTCATGACGGGATGCGAAGATGGGTACGAGTGCAAATTTATATTGTGAACAGTGCAAAAAATAGACAACTGAAACTGTGAGTAAAAAACAAAACAGAGAAAACATACAGGCTATGAATAAAACTATGGCAAACAGGGCTACAAACAAACTAGACATCAACAAAAGCTTGACAATAAGACACTGAAACACAAGAACTAATATAAGTGTGGTAGTAATAGGTCATATATGTATATGTGTACATATATATATATATATATATATATATATATATATATATATATATATATATATATATATTTATGAGGGATGTTCATCAGGGTGAGGGGGATTGTATACATGTCCTGGGGCTAATGGGAATTATAATCAAGGACCAATTCATCAAAACCACGACAACATGACACCAAATTATTATACTTAAGTATAATCTATGTACGGTAAAAATACAACAAATTTTTCTCATTTATAAAGTTTACAGTAAAGTATAAATGTTTGCCTGGGCCAAATTGAACTCATATTTTCCTCGACACAGCTCATTTGTATTTTCTGACACCCACAAAACCAAATAAATGTTCAAGGCCCTTTTTCCACATATACAGCAACATTTCTTTTTTCATAAGGATAGACTTAATTTATGGGTTTGTGTTGGCTCGCTTCCTTTATTTTTCATATTCTTTAATTAATGGCAGTAGCAAACGTTTTTCAACAAAACAACACAAAACTCAATGGCATTCTTAGTCCCTGAACTAGTAAACGACTATGAGGATGTTTTTGATAGAGACTAAAAAGCATTTCTATAAGCTGCTTTAGATAATCACATCTGCTAAATTCTCTAAAAATAATCAAACTAAACAATTTTAACTTGCCATTATAAACTATATTCATATAATATAAATGCATTATATGTGTGTGTATATATATATATATATATATATATATATATATATATATATATATACATACACTGAACAAAATTATAAATGCAACACTTTTGTTTTTGCCCCCATTTTTCATGAGCTGAACTCAAAGATCTTAGACTTTTTCTATGTACACAAAAGGCCTCAAATTTTGTTCACAAATCTGTCTAAATCTGTGTTAGTGAGCACTTCTCCTTTGCCGAGATTATTTCGTCCACCTCAGAGGAGTGGCATATCAAGATGCTGATTAGACAGCATGGTTATCGCACAGGTGTACCTTAGGCTGGTCACAATAAAAGGCCACTCTAAAATGTGCAGTTTTATCACACAGCACAATGCCACAGATGTCGCAAGTTTTGAGGGAGCGTGCAACTGGCATGATGACTGCAGGAATGTCCACCAGAGCTGTTGCCAGTGAATTGAATGTTTTGTAGGTCAAATTGAATGTTTTGTAGGTCAAAACATAATTTTTTTTTACAGAGTAAAGGGTTCAACTACAAATACTATAAAGAATAGTAAAAATATGGCAAAATAATGCCATAAGTACTGAAAGTAATTGCTAATTGCGACAACAAGCTAACAAACAATCCAAAATGCATCCTCAGATATATAACATAATAAATGCGTCCTCAGATAATAACATTTTGAGATTAGATATGTCAAGCCGTTACTCGAATAGCTTTTTGCCACATATATACAGTACCTTAATTAATTAATTAATTCAGTTAATTCAGTTAATTAATTTTTAGCCCAACTTTTCTGTTACTCTTTCTATCACTGTGATAATAATAAAATGATCATTTGTTTCAGTTTCATAGGACAAGTGAAAACTCTTTGTTGTGGAGAGATAAGCACGCCCATGCTCATATGTGGGAATGCAGTGGTCAAAACTCCGGAAGTGTTTCACGAAAGTACGGCTCCGATTACACTCCAACAACATCATGGTGATTCATAAGAACCTTATGAGTAACACTGAACACATACCCAAAACACTGAACACGCACCAGTGTGCTACAGGTGCAGAGAGTACAAAGCATAAGCATGATGTGAAAACAAAACTCAATGCAAAAGACTGAAAAATTAAAAAAATCGGAAAAACTTCCTTTTATCCTATTGTCCAGACTAATAATAATAATGATGATGCCAGCTTATACAGTCTGACCACACATTCCATCTCATGGTAAAAGGAAAAGAAGAGCAATAGGCAGCAGAAGGGAAAACACTATTGACCGCCCCAAAGAGGGCATGGCATCAAATGTGTTATAGTGTTACGCATCAATAGCAATGCACTTAAGCTTGGCTACTAGATCCTGATGCTTCCCTAAAGAGCACCTGATATCTCTCTCTCTCCCTTTCTCTCTCTCTCTCTCTCTCTCATTAGTGTTTCTGCAAGATATTGCCAGCTAGCACATCATCCCAATAAAGCAGCGATTATCCAGTCTACCGTGTTCGCTTCATCATGAGATCATAGCTTTTTCCATAGAATAAAAATGTAAGCTTAATGTATATGATCTACATCAACAATCAACTTCAGATAGACTCTTCAGTAGCATTTAAATCCTTTCTTCTCATTAGATTCCTCATACCAGCCTTGCTAAGAAAAAAAAAAGCTCTGACATCAATGTTAATAATAGATCAGTGGGTTGGCTGGAACAGATTTTTTCACATACCTTACAGGTTAAGTGGCACTTCAAGCAAGCTGTAGCAGAGAAAAACAAAACCTGTAGCTGTGGAGTGTGAGACAGAGTCTAGCCAAAATAGGCCAGTGACAGGCTACCAATCGTCCAGGAAAATCTAGGCATGATGCACAAACAGTAAACCCACCCAGACTGAATCCACAGACAGAAAGTGCTGCAATTATGCATTATTCCACTTGAGGATTCATGGTAAGGTGTGCGTTTCTGAAAATCACATATTCTCTGGCGAGGAGGTGAGGGGTCAGGGTGGGGTGTCTGAGCAGAGGTCTTTATTGATTGACTTGCCATCACTGGCCTTCTATTACCACCCTGCCTTGGTTTCGCTCACTGCAGGTAGATAGGGAGGAGCAGACGAGCTGTGATCACAGACCACCAACACGGCTTATCTTCAAACACTCAGACACCAGGATAAAGAGATTTCATCAAATCATTACAATGGAAATACACCGGGGTTATGCAGTGTGTGAGCTGACATCTTTCAAACATGTGCGTTGGAAAGGTTTAATGTCTCCTAGACCTCTTAGAAATTAGAAACAGACACTCAAGTCGGTGACGGTAACCTGAGTACATCACTATGTAGAGTTATCAATGCTTCAGCTGTGATTTTCGATGATGTGACACATGAATACGCAGCACCTGCAAACAGAAATACAGAAACATGCACAAGGACGGACGCCAGCGCTGGTACAGCGTGGTGCTGATGGATAAACTTACTCTTTTTTTTAGTCAAATTGTGATGAACACGTCTCCAGCTGGCTGATGCTCTTATTTACCTACATAAACATCCGTGTAATCCTGACATGCCCGAATGGATCACACCGGATTCCGCACAAAGACTCCGCAACACGTCCGGAACACAGTTCCTCCTGTAGGAATCAGCTACATCTGGCATCCATTCCGGAAAAATCCTAGGAAGACGACAAAACGCCAAAAAACCAAAACATGAATGACAGTCATGAAGAATGAAAAGGATGCATCGACATAAGAGTCAATCATCAGAGCTGAAGTTACATTCCGGTCAGCTGACGGAGAGGCAATCCGTCATTTCAGTCTTTACTTCTGTAAATAAGTCTGCCGGAGGACAGGCGCGTTCACTTCCGTTTCCCGCATCAGCATCCACACCGGATCGGTACCGCAGCAGTCCAACAGGGCGGGAATTCAGTGGCCGGTCAGGCTCCTCTAGCCTCAATCCTGACACTTTACAGATCCAAATCGGTCGTGTGATGCGAAAGATCCCTGTGCTGAATGCGTGCAGATGTCGAAAAACAAAATCCAGATGTGCAGGGCCGGTTGAAAACAGTTTCTGCTCAGGCCTGTCGGCGAGGTGATGTAGAAGGGGATGAAGCACGCGTGTGGGTGGGGTGGGGGTTTGGAGGAGTAGTCATCTCTGCAGAAAGCTCAGAGGGCGGGTTGGCGATGTGCCATATGCGGTCACGGGACAGGTGGGGATCTCGAGTTTCCCCACGGCTGTCCAGGATGGTCCATCATGTGCTCTACGCTGACATGCCATTACGGTCCATTTGGGTATTTAGGCAGGTAACTGGATCTTGCAAATGACACCATATGTCCTTGACATGTGATCAGTGATAAATATCTGTTCCAGCGCACAGATACAGGCTGACATGAGTGTTTTGTAGAATTGTATCTATAATGGCGAAATGCGACAGATCCACGATTTCAGACATAAGTTAGGAAGAGCATCTGAGTGGCAGAACCCAAATAAATACAAGACAAAGTTGTTGCACATATATAGAATATAAATTATTGCCCACATAGTCTAATTTCTCTACAGTCGTAACAAAACTGGTCAAAATATGTCTAATTTTATTTATTTAACAATAAGAAAAAATTAGGCGGCTTGGAGTCTATAGCATGATACAGCTTTTGCAAAGGAAATGTATCTTGATATAAAGTTGATGCTCTTACACTCGTTGACGTAAACAAACAGGCGCTGTGTCTTTAAAGAGCGCATCTGCGCATGCGCTGGTGCTGATGCTGCAGTGCTCGGGTTATTTTCGGTGAAACGACCGAGGTTACTCGCGTTCAAACGACGCCCTACATCACCCGTGCACAGAAACCGAAATACACCAGAACGGAGCAGTGCTTTCTTTTCCTCTCCAGATCTGCAAAATCAGAAAATAAAGTCAGAAAATGACTCACTGTCCTGAAATCACGTTAAGAGAGTTAATCTGTATTGTAGCTTAAGGTGCACACTGGTGGCACTGAAAAAGTCTCATCTTTCCCCAGGCTTACATTTAATTGATAAGAGTAAAGGGTTTGAGTAATTATGTAGACTTCATCAGTACTTGGATGTAATAACGACCACAGTGTTTAAGAGTTAATTAACTCTAGGTTATTGAGCAATGCTGTACTTTCCATGTTACTGGGGTGGAACCTCTAGGTTGTACCTTTAGTATATATCTTTTAGGGTGCATGAATTGTGCCTTATACGTTAGATTTACCTAAATGCTAATCATGGCCTGTTTATGAAGATTACAATTTCCACCTGAAAGATGAAGGGTACTCTTGAAGGCAGCACCTCAGATTAGGAAAGGTATAGTTTCAGTCTAATAGTTTCACCCCATTAACACCCCATTAAGCCCTAGTTCATTTATGGGCATCTGCATTACATACAGTATTATCAAAGACGAAATTTAAAACAAAAATTCTACCACAGAAAACAGTATAATGAAGGAACATCTGTAAAAACCCCTCATTAAATGAATTTACAAGTAATGAAATACAGACTGAAGTTTATCAAATTGTACTTTTCTCAAATAATTTAACTCTACATTCACATATTTTCCTCATCTTTCTGGGTATCAGTTTTGTTTATGAAAAGTTTATTCAATGTTTAAAGGCCAATATTTTAGCCTTTATTCTTAGTCCTAGTTGTGCCCTCAATTAAACAATACAATTTTCTTTATTGAGCCAACAAATAGCAGCACAGCAAAGCTACAGAACATTTATATTTTATCATTTTACTTTTGAGTGTAAAAAAAATTCAAAGATTTTCAAAAAGGATTATCAACAACCAATAATGTTAACCTTCTGCTCACAGTTTTGACAATTGCTATATCAAATGTATTATATTAGAACATTAAAAAAAATATATTTTATACTGTATATCTTCTTTCTGGCTTTGAACATGTGATCAATTACACCACACACACACAAATATTCATATATCAAGATAACATTTAGTTTAAATCTAAATTCTTTAGATCTTTCCAGAAAACCTTCAAAGGTCAAAGGTAATAGTGGTCATTTTTACATTCTGCTGATTACATCCTATGTTCTGCATGACCCTTTCAGGTAGAATAAGAGTAAAAGAATTCTTAACGGAAAGACAGACATAAAAGAAAAAACAACAGCCCATTTCAGCCATTTATTGGACAGTTTATGTCTCTTAATTCACAGAGGCTATATAACGGTGTCACAGTTACTCCTCAGTCAGTGTCTCCATTTTCTTCAGTGTCTCCAGCAATTTCGACTCCATTTATAAAAAGGTGAAATCCCTTTGTATCAAAAAACTACATGAGGCTAACAGTTTTATTAATGAGGCTAACAGACAGGAAGTGAAGGCATGTATGGTTAAAGAAAAAGTGTTAACCAAAGGTTTATAAGTGCTTAGAGACTGTGGGTGGGTAATAAGGGCTCCTCAACTACCTCTGAACCATAAAAGACTGGAGTGTTAAGACTAATATGTGAAATGGGACCCTGGAGATTAATACACAGTTCGCAAGACTTTATTTAGACTCTGCTTCTGTATTACTGCTTAACTGGGAATTGTTTATTAGCAGCTGGGATTGGGCAAATATCTAAAAGAATTAATCTATTGCTTTAGACATGTTTGCAAAATATACTAGACTGTAAGTGACTATAAGAGTTAAATGTGTTTGCATGTATTCAGGAAAGAAGGAAGAACATATATTAGTTGTTATTCCCAACCATTTGCAATTTTCCACCAGCCAATCCACCCCTTCCCCAAAAATAAATAAATAAATAAAAATAAATAAATTAGCACCTAATTTTTTGATAAAACTTCATTTATTTTTAATCAAAAAGAGATTTAAACAGAGAGCAACTCTGACCACAACTTACAGTATTGCATGGTGAAAATAGAGCAGTTTTGTTATGTAAGTACCATGATTAATAGTTAAGGTCAGGTCAGTAAGCTTAATCCTTGCCAGAAGGAGGGACCAGAATTTAAAGCAATAATGGACCATTAAAACTCCACCCATTTACCATAAACTGCATTAAACTGTTGAGTAGTCTTGTATACAGAGTGCACACTATTGCTATGTATAAAGACAAAACTATGTCACATAACTTAAAAAAAAAAAAAAAAAAAAAATGTATCGAGAGAGTAAAATTAACTCTTATCTTAAGGCTAAATCATTTCCCATCTCAACATATAGTTTGGTGTTATTTAGGTAGACTTGGTACTTATTTGTGGTAGACTGAAGGCAGAATTATTCATGAGAAGTTATTTTGGAAGGCAGTGTAGTTTACTTTTATATGAACTTAATCTGTTGTTTTATGAAACAGTTTAAGGTCTCAAAGTCTCAGAATGGTTTTGAGTTTACAAGAGTATTGTATATTTACATACACCGACAAGACAGAACAATGTCCACCTGCCTAATATTGTGTTGGTCCCCCTTTTGCTGCCAAAACGCAACAAACTGCGATGCACTGTGTATTCTGACACCTTTCAATCAGAACCAGCATTAACTTCTTCAGCAATTTGATCAACAGTAGCTCGTCTGTTGAATCGGATCACACGGGCCAGCCTTCGTTCCCCACGTGCATCAATGAGCCTTGGCCGCCCATGACCCTGTCACCGGTTCACCACTGTTCCTTTCTTGGACCACTTTCGATAGATACTGACCACTGCAGACCGGGAACACCCCACAAGAGCTGCAGTTTTGGAGATGCTCTGATCCAGTCGTCTAGCCATCAGAATTTGGCCCTTGTCAAACTCGCTCAAATCCTTACGCTTGTCCATTTTTCCTGCTTCTAACACATCAACAATGAGGACAAAATGTTCACTTGCTGTCTAATATATCCCACCCACTAACAGGTGCCATGATGAGATAATCAGCGCTATTCACGGCACCTGGCACTGGTCATAATGTTATGCCTGATCACCATTTTTAGAGAATAAATCTAGTTCTTTTTCTCTTTCAAAAGAGTGTTTGTTGTATATCTATTCAATAGTCGAATTTTGGAAGCAGTTCTTTTTCAATGCTTTGTGTGGATATATGTCTCACTCACAGGATGCGGTCAAAATGAAAGTGAAGTGACAGAAGGAAGTTCTCTATCCTGCTGATGCTGAAAAAGAAAATCAGAAATATTTTGACTAAAAGGCAGCTTCATTTGATAAGAAAATATTTCTGGCAGCCTAAGCTATAAAAGTTTAGTGATGATAATAAAATTGATGGTGTATGTGAGTCTCACCACAGGGAATGAAGCAATCACACTCGCAGTGGGTGCAGCGTGTAAACCAGTGTCTCCAGCCTGACTCTTTGATCCTGCAGTGGTTGAGGAAACTACAGCCATGCTTAATGGACACTATGTTTTTTAAAGGGCAGGTGGAGGTACACACTTCATCAATGTCTCTCTCACTGATTTCTACCCGGCCCTGACGACACACTCCTGTGGCACACACACACACACAGCATGAGATTTATTATTAAAATTATTAAATTAAATCCAGAATCTTATACATGGATTGAGAGGATGTATGGATTGTCTAGGATTCTGTAAGTGAATCATGAAGTTTTAGTGATACTCACTGAGGCATGATGGCTTAGATTGGATTTTCCATTAGACTGACAGATGCGTCTTGGTTCTCCAACGAGAATGAATCCCGGCCTGCATTCGTGCCGCACCGCAGAGCCCACCCACCAGTCATTTCCGTACACTACCCCATTAATATCCACATCTGGAGGACCACAGTTCACTAGCATGCACCAGAAGAGAGCACGGGATAGACACATGCAAAGATAAAACACATGCATTAGGAGCCATAAAATGGCTATAAATAATCAATTGTAGAAGAAGAAACCTTTAATCATCATAGTGAAATGTTTTTCTTTGCCTGTTAGGAAGTTTGGGTCAGAGTCCAGGACCAGCTATGATACATATAACCCATTTGACCAAAAACAGTTATTTGGAGCTTACATTGGCTGTCTATCACAAAAGTAGTACTACAAACCATAGCACAGAGCAAACCACTTACAGAATTATACACGGTTGCTCATCTCTGCATCTGGAAAACTACCACACTGTCAGCACTAATCTACCACATCTAATTGTGCTAATTAAAGTAGTAATTTGTCGTTTTTAAGTCCTCTTCTGCTTGTGAGGCAAACTGACCCTGCAACCTCTGTTCTAAATGTGTTCACCTTGTGAATTGCTTTTTAATGAAAATTGGCAGCAGCTTTGTTACAGCTTTGGATGGACTTCTGTATATGGGGAGCATCTGCCAGATATGTGCCAATGTAAATTCGTTTTATAGAAACTTAAATATAACCTAGAATCAGATTTCAACAGTGTTTTACTATAATACAATAACATATATACCCCTGCAGAGAGACTTGTAGCCCAGCCAGCAACAACTTGAGTCTCCACACGTGTCCTTCTTGAGCTCTCTGTGTCTTCCCCTACATCCTCCTAAACAAAAAGGTGCTGTCCCAGATCAGCATATTTATGTCAGCTCATTTTCCACCAATCCTGGTCCACATGCATATACAGTACATTAGAAACTCAGACATCTGTACTTATATCATTTGATTTTAAAATAAATGCTAGGTGATGAATAAGATGCCTTAACATTAAATGTCTTACCACTTCCCTGGTCTTCATTCACTGATGTCATTTCTGTTGTCATTTCCGTTGATGTCATTTCGTTCAGTTCCACAGCTGGAATTAGACTGGACATCCCAAACGATGAGCCCACAAACAGCAAAATTAAAAAAGCTTCAGGTCTCATGATCAGAAGAGTGTGAATGAGTGATAAAAGAAATTGTCTGTCCTTCTCTATGAAAATTTACTCAGCTCATTCTTTCCACCACTCACTGCCATCCAAATAGCTAATCCTTCATTCCTGTCAATCTGTTCCCAAATGTGGTAATATATCGATCAGAAAGGAGCTTAAGATGCTGTGAGCTAATGGTTTCTAGCCACTCTCTGGAACCTGCAGAGTAAGAACTAGAGCATGACTAAGAGCCAATTAGGATACGCTAAGCTCTGTGAGCATACTAATCTTTATCAAACGGCACAAAAAGACTATTCAAGGTGGGGAATAGTTATAATGACAGTATATAACTGTAATGTATATAATCACCTAAATATAAAAATAGCCACATATAAGCTTACTACACAAAAATCCTTATTTGACCTCTAAATACTAGTCAACAGTTAGTGTGTGGCCTTTCACGACAAGAACTAAAGGATAGAAAGGATTATCCATCACATGGGCTGAAAAAGACGTCCACGTGTTCTCTAAACCCTATGTATATTTCCTTCTTTACTTCCTGATGACAGAAATACGGGGCAAAAAAAGAGATCCCCAGCGGTTTCCTGTAGCCGTCCACATTTAAACAGAGATATTTGGAAAAGGTCAAATCCCCAACAAAATGATAAAAATTTAAATAGTCTGCTGTGTGATAATACAATGATCGGGCATAACATTACGACGGACTGCCTAATATCATGTTGGTCCCCCTTTTGCTGCTAAAACAGATGTAAAAGAAAACATGATTCATCAGACCAGGCCACCTTCTTCCATTGCTCTGTGGTCCAGTTCTGATGCTCACATGCCCATTGTTGTTGCTTTCTGTGGTGCACAGGGGTCAGCATGGGCACCCTGACTGGTCTGAAGCTATGCAGCCCCATAAGCAACAAACTGCGATGCACTGTGTGTTCTGACACCTTTCTATCAGAACCAGCATTAACTTCTTCAGCAACAGTAGCTCGTCTTTTAGTTCAGAGCGGATGGGCGAGCCTTCACTCCCCACATGCATCAATGAGCCTTGGCTGCCCATGTCACCGGTTCACCACTATTCCTTCCTTGCACCACTTTTGATAGGTACTGACCACTGCAGACCGGGAACACCCCACAAGAGCTACAGATGCTCTGATCCAGTCGTCTATCCATCACAATTCGGTCCTTGTCAAACTCGCTCAAAACCTTACTCTTGCCCATTTTTCCTGCTTCTAACACATCAACTTTGAGGACAAAATGTTCACTTGCTGCCTAATATATCCCACCCACTAACAGGAGCCATGATGAGGAGATAATCAGTGTTATTCACTTCACCTGTCAGTGCCTGATCGGTGTATGTATTAAAATTATAATCTTGGAGTTGCTTTCAACCTCCAAACAGATTCAGACCAGTGTTTACACTAAGGTCATGCCCCAAACAAGTCTCAAAGGCCTGCACTGACAACCAACTTAATGAATAGATAAACAGGAAAGAGACATTGTCTTGGTCTGACTTGTTTGATGTCGGTCAGCTACATTGATTTGTTTGTGAATTGTTTCTCCGAGTCGGAGTCTGAGCCAGACACGAATCATTTCTGAGAAGATACATTTAATTAAATGGTCAACACAAAAGGGATTTGTCAAATATCTAAAAAGTAGAAATTTGAAGCAAGAAATATCTATTTTCCAAAAATGCATTTTACTGAGCAAAATTTTGTATGTCATTAAAGAAATGAGGAAATTAAGCAATAGATGACACTTAACATCATAAGAGCGGTCGAGACGTCTGTACCGGGTTGCTTTTTATTAGTATTTTAGGAACTCTGCTTGGCTGAAACAGGGTGATCACATTAAATATTGATCCGATTTAGATTTATTTTTTTTATTTAGTTTTAATACATACCATATATAGAAACTTTACATTTCATTAAGCTAAAAGCATATTTGTTTCACAGATTTTCTGTACACGGGTTGTCTATTTGCACCAACTTGCGTTTTAGGAAGTGCCTTTATGCATCTTTTTCGACTCTGCATTAGCATAATGTCTTACGAGGAGACAAAAAAAGCACTTCTCTTGGGTCTGGATAAAAGCATTTATAAAAAGAAAATAAGAAGTGTTAATAAAGCAGCGAGAAAACACACTTGATTCACTTATCATTGCGATTTATTACAAATCACATTAAACTGTGCTGGAAATTTAAAGCTAGATTGTAAACAGAACGTAAAAATTTGCTGCATAGTGAATAAAATACTACCAAATTGACTCAAATGAGAATGTCACGGGTTCAAATTAGAACACTTGATATGCAGGCTTTAATTGTGAGTGATTAAACTGGGTCAAGGCTGTGCTGATGGAAACAAACCAAAGAATGATTCTTCACACTAATTCAATAAAAAATGTCAGTTTTACACTACACAGCATGTCAATACGAAACATAAAATCATTTTTAAAAACAAATAATTTATAGAACACAATAATCAAAAGCCAGTAATCCAACAAGATGAATATTTGAAGCCTTTCGTAGCATAAGCTAAAAAATGTGCGACTATTTACATTGTGCTTTTCCACTATATACATTGTGCTTTTCAATATCAATAACAACAAATGTGTAAACCAGTCTTATGTGCATTGCAATCTTTCATTTTTGTTTTGAAATGGAAAAAAAGAGGAAAAACTGATTGTTTCTTGAACCTTTTTGTATTTCAAATATTTCTACTTGCTTCAGCATACCGAGTCCAGAAATGAAATATTTATGAAGCCAAATGTGAAACAGCTCAGTGCAGTACATTTCAGAGTCAACCTGGACTATTCTACATGCTCTGGAATCCTATTCTGCTTCCTATTCAGCATTTGCAGAGACACATTTTAGGAGGTTATAATATTCTTATATTGCAGCACCTGGAAAAATCCTGATCATTTCTAGCTGCCTATTTCGCATGTGATTTTACCCTCAGCAGTGATCCATATCAGCATGGCATCAGCAGTAATTTACCCTCTTTATGATATTAGCTACCTGGTAATTACTGATGTACAGTTAGGTCACGAGTTTAACCTTAAAACAAACTATGAACAACAAGCAAAGGAGAAACAGAAGCACTTACTTATGACATCCATTATATTAAAGCCAAAAATCCATTTATAATCCACTTACATTTGACATTTTTTTCCAGTTCAAAACAAACAAATGAAAGCAATGCAAATAAATGTTGTCATAATTTAGAACATTTTTACCATGTCCTCATTCCAATCTCATATTTTAATAGAAATGGTCTGATTTCTGTCTGTTCACATAAAAACAATCAGACCTTGTTTGTGTAATGCTACCTTTGTGTGAAGAATGACGTCACCACCCTGCATTCTCCAGAGAAGACATCTTTTTCTTTTTCTTCTTTTTTCCCACTGGTTAGAGACAGCTCTGGAATCAAATTAGAAACCACTCCTCCTTGGAATAGAGCTATCAGAGTTAATCAGTAGTACACTTGACATTAAATGAGTAGTTTCAAGAAGCAGATTGTGCTTGAATGTAAACAAAAGCCTGAAACCAAAAAAAAAACCTATCCATTACATGACAATATCATGAATATGGAAATCACAAAGGTCCTTTTAAAATGATATGATGACCGAAGGTCTAGAAACCCTTTATAGACTGCACCTTTAATATCAAACCAAAAGCAACTGTTGCGTAAAAACTGTTCAGTGTGCTAAAAGTGGTCCAGGAATGAATCGTCCACCTCAGCTCTGAGCTAAAATCACACACACAATTCTGCTGAGAAACAAGTCAATTTGTTCTAATAGTGCATAAGACATGAGCAATAGACCTGACGCTCTGGACTTAATTTCATTTAATTTCAAGCTAGGGGTCTTAGACCACCTCCATGCCCAGCTTCTGAGCCGTATCCTGTAATTGTCGCATCACAGACTCTTCCCTATTTAAATCCATTTCTGAGGATGTGTCCATCTTGTTGTTCTCATCTACGGTTACAGGGAGCACAGTTTCTCCTGACTCTTCCACAGATTGGAGGCATTGTGTTTGAGAAACAGATTCACTGCTGTCTCCTTCTCCCTGTCGCTCCCGCATCAGCTGCTCGGTCAATTCCACGCTCTCGTAGCGGATCAGCTGCAGCCTCATGAAACCGTCCTCGTGCTCCTTATATCTAAAGGACAGACAAATACACACACACACACACACACACAAACGGTGATTCGATTCTTAAAAATCTGAAATTTAAAAATAAAATTTGAACTAGTTTTAAGAGAAAGCAGTATTTCTACCTGAACCTGGGATGCCCTGAAGGCCATTTGAACTGGTGTTTCTTGCGTAGATGTGCGGTGAGGTTATTCCCTCTGGTGAAACACTGCTCACACACATGGCACTTGTAACGTGGAGTGTAATCTCCCTAAACAATGCAACACAACAGATTTACATGCACACAAACAAACCAATCATTATCTGATCATTTGAACGGTTAACTCTACCAATCTGCCATAATACTACCTGATAAGTTTATCCCCAATTTAGCATACAGACCTACCTGTTGGTCCAGATGTTCAGCTAGATCCCTGGTTGTACATTTATTGAACCGAGCAATTAGGTTGGCAGATAGTCCATAGTGCATTTTTAACAAGGCTTATAGTGACTGATTCTATCTAACTGGCTCAACACACGCATGCTCCAGTACTGATCTGATCGGCTCACCTCGTGTACACGTTTGTAGTGGTTTTTGATGGAGTGCAGCGAGCGGGTGGAGTAATCACAATCAGCAAAGTCACAGTGATAGGCCGGTTCACTGCTGTGCGTTTCCAGATGCTTTCGCAAATCTATCAAGTTCTTGCAGCTGAAGAAACACACAACGTACACAGATGAGCACATAGCAATGTAGAATGTAGAACTATGTTATACAGCCAAAACTGTGTGTAAGACATCCCTACTAACTGTTGAGGTCAGGTGTTTGATTTCTACCAGATCCACAAAATCAAGCACATGCCGACAAACACCGACAGTAAAATTGGTTTTGCTGAAGAGCTCAGTGACTTGTCATAGGATGCTACCTTTGGCACTAATGTTTATGCAATGTTCATGACAAGACCCTGCTAGCTCTGCCCCGATCAACTGTAAGTGCTATTATTGTGCTTTTATTATTATTATGCATCTATGAGCGGTAAACCACACAAACTCACAGAGCGGGGTAAAAATGCGCCTTTATTGCAGGACTCATTACAAAATTCCAAACTGCCCACAGAAGCACTAGAAGTGTGCATCAAAAGCATCAAGAAATGGATTTCCATGGCTGAGCAGATGTATACTCAGTTGGAGTGCTGTAAAGCATACCACCACTGGACTCTGGGAAAAGCAGTGGAAAAGTGTTCTCCAGAGTCTGAATCACGCTTCACTCTCTGGCAGTCTGACAGACGGATGTTGCTTTCGCAGATGCCAGGAGTATGCTAATGTTAATAGTAAGTTTGATGGAGGAAGGATAATGATCTGGAGCTGTTGTTCTTGGTCTGGGTGTGGCCCCTTATTTCCAGTGAAGGAGTGATTTTAATGCTACAGCATACAAAGACATTTTAGACTAATTATTGCTTCCATCATTGTGGCAAAAACATTTTGAGGAAGGCCCTTTGCTGTTTCAGCATGACTGTCCCCTGTACAAGTAAAGTCTATAAAGACATGGTTTGACATGTTTGGTGTGGAAAACTTCCAGTGATCTGCACAGAAGACTAAGCGCAACCCCCTTTGGGATGAATTTAAATGTCCATTGATAGCCAGGACTCCCTATCCAATATCAGTGCCTGATTTCACAAATGTTTTTTTTGGATAAATGGGCACCAACTGACACCCATAGACACACTAAGACCTCACAGAAATCCCACAGAATCAAAAGAGTAGAGGATGTTAAACAAGGTCATATAGATGTGATGGTCAGGTGTCCACATACCTTTGGCCATATAGTGCATCATACATGGGCAATATATTGGATTATACCTTGCAATTCATTTAAAACACACAGTTTTTGATGTGACATGATTAACTATTAGCCTGTATCATTTTCAGGACAGGTCATGGGCTTTTATTATCATTCAGCTAGTGCAGTAGAAAATGAAATTAAACAACATTCCTCCAGAACCATGGTGTTACATGGAACACAGAGGACAGCATAGAACTAAATACACTAACATAGTTCTACATAAAGTGCATGTGCAAACATGTGCAAGAAAAAAGACAGCCACAAGACCATAGTAATGTACTTCAGCAGTACAATACACTACAACATAATAATGTTCATAATGCTCAGAGCACACAAGACCTGTGAGATGCTATAAGACTACTGTCATTAAGGCTCATATGCCTGTCTAATCTATCACACTGTTTGATACAAAGCTTTGACAAAGGATACAATCATTTATATTACATTTCTGGCATTTTGGCAGACACCAAATCTCATTTATACAACTGAGCAATTGAGGGTTAAGGGCCCTGCTCAAGGGCCAAGCAGTGACAGCTTGGTGGACCTGGGATTCGAACTCACAACCTTCCAATTACTAGTCCAACACCTTAAACACTAAGCTACCACGTCCCCCACCAATCAAACCATCAGTCTTTTTTTTTTTTTTTTAACTGACCGATCTCTACCCTACTGTGTTACTGGACAAAACACTGTCCCTTGTTAAAAGAGAGGCCATGAGTAATTTTGTTACCTGTATTCACAGTAGTCACAGCTGTAGGGTTTTTCGTTGCTGTGGCGAAATTTGATGTGGTTTCTCAGAGAGGACGGCGAAGGGCAGGTCATGTCACACAGTGGACACTTATAATGGTTTACTGTTCAGAGAGAGAATCCCATGAGCACAAATGTATCCTGATGTATAAACATTAAATTTGCAAAAAGGTGTGTTTGCTGAATAAAAGAAGTATAATCATGTTAATCTTGAGTAAAAGCATGATGAAGGGAGACTTTAAACACAGATGAAATTGTACTGTGCAAATAAATATTTACACACAATAATTCACAATATAATTTTAAATAATTCTACACTCAAAAAATAGGACAAACTATCTTTGCACTAACAAGAAAGAAACTCTTATTAGAACTACTTTTTTTCTAAATAGATAAATAAATAATAAACAAAAACACATGTAACAAAATTATTGATAATTCTAAATAAATGCTTCATGAAATGCAGGGCGACACAGTTTTTTCATCTTGGAATAAATTTTCTTTGGTTAAGGCAATGTATTGTCAGTGTGCGATTAATTATTTGGGTCACTAATTCTATGCACGGCAAAGGCATAAAACATACCATGATTCCTCATGTGGTCTCTCAGCAGCCTCTCAGTGGCAAAGCGCTTTGAGCAATGAGAGCACTGAAACCTTTGTCCTACACAGACAGCAGCGTGCCAAGAATACAGACAAGAAATAAAGCGATAAAAGTCAAACGTTAATATTTCCTCTATTGATTATTTCATTTTTTTTTTTTTTTTTTTTTTTTTTTACACTGAGCAAAAAGGTGAATAAGAATGTTAAAATTACACCAAAAAAGAAAATTAAGACTAATCAATATATTAAGAAACAATATACATAAATCACCTACTGATGTGTGAAAAAAAGCTCTGTAATTAAATAAGATTACTAGATTTGATGATGTTACATACACCGATCAGGCATAACATTATGACCACTTGCCTAATATTTTTACTTTTGCTGCCAAAACAGCCCTGACCCGTCATGCACTGTGTATTCTAACACCTTTCTATCAGAACCAGCATTAACTTCTTCAGCAGTTTGATCAACAGTAGCTCGTCTGTTGGATTGGACCACACGGTCCAGCCTTCACTCCCCACGTGCAGCAATGAGCCTTGACTTCCCATTTACCACTGTTCCTTTCTTGAACCACTTTTGACAGATACTGACCACTGCAGACCGGGAACACCCCACAAGAGCTGCAGTTTTGGAGATGCTCTGATCCAGTCGTCTAGCCGTCACAATTTGCTTCTTGTGAAACTCGCTCAAATCCTTACGCTTGTCCATTTTTCCTGCTTCTAATACATCAACTTTGAGGACAAAATGTTCACCTGCTGCCTAATATATCCCACCCACTAACAGGTGCCATGATGAGGAGATAATCAGTGTTATTCACTTCACCTGTCAGTGCTAATAATGTTATGCCTGATCGGTGTATAACATTCCATTGCATTCCTTACCCTCTATAGAGGTCTGTCGTCTGATGTGGTCGAAGAACTTGGTGTTGTTGGCAAACATTCCACCGCAGGTTGGACAAGCCACCAGCTTCTCCTGAGTGTGACTCCGCATGTGCTCCCGTAATTTAAACCGGCCCTTAAATGAGGCCTCGCAATCTAATAAAAATAAATAAATAAAATAAAATAACTACAATGAGCATTTAAGCTGGGCAGGCTAGAAGAAGCAGAAGCAGAGCAGAAGACCACACCAGAAACTACTGCTGTCAGACAAGAACACAAAGCTGGAAGGACATTGACTCACTGAATTTAGACATGTGAATACTTAATCATTAAACATTGCCTATTCTTCAGCTATCCAGTTTCACTAAATCTGTACTACTATAACATCAGAATCCTGTTTCTGGTTAACACGAATTTAACCTACAGACATTCTCCTCTGCCCTTTTTCATCAGCAAGGCGTTTCTGCTTGCAACACTGAGTGCTCTAGAGACCGTAGTGTGAGGAAAATCCTAGGAGATCAACAGTTTCTAAAATACTAAAACCAGCAACCTTGCTACAGTCAAAGTCACAGGCTCCCAATTTGAGTGACATAGCAGGCCTGCAGCCTGTGACAAAGGAGTGTCAGTGTGTGCTCAGTGGAATATTAGACCTCATTCGGTCTAATCTGTGAAGGATTTTATTACATAGAAATGTTTTTGATAAAACTTTGCTGCGTATTTAAAGATCCACATTTGACACTGTATTGATTAGCATTACTTACCTTTCCAGCCACAGAACAGTACGTTCTCCTTATTGGCTTCTAGGCAATGTGCATGCATCTCTACATGCCTGTAGTACCACTCTGGGTTATCCATACTCGTCTGTAAGTACAAAAAGACAGCATCCAGTAGAATGTTTTTCCCCCCCACATAATTTAAACAGAACTCTATACAAGCATACAGTACTCAAAGCATTACTTCCAAATTCCCTTTCTGTAATATAACATTCTCCCAGAATTATCCCTATTCATTCATATTCACTGATTACCATAGACAATCATTTAGACACATTTCTTCCAAAACACTAATAACTTGTAAGGACAGCTGTTAAGGCAATCAGTAACTATTTATATGAAACATGTCTTATTGCAGAAATTTGTGACATTTGTGCAGTGATTTTTCAATTCAAAATGATGACTTTTTTTTACTTGTTCTTTTCTACATTTTCTCTGCACAATAATGTATAACCAACCTATTGGTTTATAATACACAAATCAGGCATAACATTATGAGCACTGACAGGTGAAGTGAATAAGACTGATGATCTCCTCATCATGGCACCTGTTAGTGGGTGGGATATATTAGGCAGCAAGTGAACATTTTGTCCTCAAAGTTGATGTGTTAGAAGCAGGAAAAATGGACAAGCGTAAGGATTTGAGTGAGTTTGACAAGGACCGAATTGTGATGGACAGACGACTGGATCAGAGCATCTCCAAAACTGCAGCTCTTGTGGGGTGTTCCCGGTCTGCAGTAGTCAGTATCTATCAAAAGTGATCCAAGGAAAGAACAGTGGTGAACCGGAGACAGGGTCATGGACGACCAAGGTTCATTGATGCACGTGGGGAGCGACGGCTGGCCCATGTGATCTGATCTAACAGACGAGCTACTGTTGCTCAAATTGCTGAAGAAGTTAATGCTGGTTCTGATAGAAAGGACCAACACGATGTTAGGCAGGTCATAATGTTATGCCTGATCAGTGTATACTACTTTAGTGTTTGAATGTTAAATAACTATCAAGTCTGTCACACAAAAAGGTTATTGTTAAAGAGTGAACAGTTGTAATTCTGGTTTGTTTATAATGTTACATATTAGAAATGTGATGTTAGTTACTTTAATCATAGCTTTGATGTTTGTAATTGCTGATCTCACAGGAATTCTAGTATCTAGAATTTACACAGAATGGTAAGCAACAGTAAGTATAAGTAAGCAACAGTTGTGTGGGTGTAAATGCCTTATTAATCAGAGAGGCCAGAAGAAAATAGCAAGCTGCCAGGAAGGATATAGAAACTCATAAAAATCCAATTGTGGTGAGCAGAGAAACATCTCAGAATGTACAAAACATCAGAGGTGGATGATCTTGATGAACTACAATAGCAAAAGCCCTGAGGTTATCTTGGACACAGACCCACTAAAACTAATCTTTTCCAGTCTTTAGTTATTCATTTTCAGTGAGTCTGTGTCCATGGCTGCTTCAGATTCTTGTTTTGGGCTGACAGGATTGGAACCTGATGTGGTCTTCTGCTGTTGTGACTCATACACATCAAGGTTTGATGTGTTGTGCGTTCTGAGATGCTTTTCTGTACCATTCTGTGTAAACTCTAGAAACTATCGCGTGTGAAATTCCCAGGAGATCAGCAGTATCTAAAACTTATGACAGCAACAACTGAGCTGCTGCCATATGATTGGCTGATTGGATAACTGCATGAATGAGAATGTGCTCCTATTAAAGTGAACAGAGAATGTATATAATAAGGATATACTAAGGATTAACTTTTCTTTTTAAATACAAGAGAGTTCTCTCACCTCACAATGTTCCCACAGGCAGAGGAAGCTGTCCTGGACCTCAGGCACAATGTTGCGGTTCTGGAGACCCACTGAACAGTTGCCCATGTCTGGATGAGCTTTGAGCATTGCTGACCCCCACTGCTTCAGCTTGGTGTGGTAGCAGTGAAAAAGCATGTGCCTCAGCAACTCTCCATCACACTCCACTGAACAGAAGCCACAGTCCTGCCATAGGCAGCTGTGAACCTCCTCTGGAAAAAAAAAACAAAAAACATATACTGTCTCAGGTAATCTGAACACTAATATATCTTTATATTCTGTCAATGAATCCTAAATGACTTTTTACTATAGCTCGATGTAACATGAGAGGTTTCTTCTGTGTATTCTTTAGACGACAATAGTAGAGAAAGAAGGAACTAGTGGAAAGAATCTATTGCAAGTGGTAGTGTGTAATTTGATGCTTTTTCATTAGAATGAGTGGTGACTGTGATGATGGGCTGTGCTCTGAATCTTCAGTAAACAACATAAATATTAGAAAAATGTGCTCGCACTGTGCTGCTGCCTTAACCAGTCTCTCAAGTATTTGGAAGTGATGATGGTCAAACTGCCAACCTACATTAAACAGCGACATTAAGCAAAAGAAATAAGGGGTTCTATTCCCAAATACGTGTTCACATTTGAGTAGTAATCCCTTGTAGTCTTCCCAATGTTGAAATCTAGCCTTGTGAAAATAGCCTTGGTAAGACTGATGACAGACATTAACTATTTTACACACACACACCTGGTATATCCGGGTCTTCGCTCTCTGTAGCGATGTCTTGGTAATGAACTTCCACATGCTGGCAGAACTCCTCCATCCCACCAAAGGTCTCCTGACATGAACCCCACTCACAAGCTAACTCGAGCGCAAACTCCTCTCTACGGGGAGCGCGCTTGCCTGGTGGAGCCATCACTCAGTGACTAGCTGGACGTTAACCTTTCCCAAGTCTCTGCAACACAAAAAACAACTTCGGTGTCGTCTATGACCATATGCTACCGAGATCACTGCAATTTACAACCCAAAATGCTTTTTCTGAAATTTCAAAAGTGATGTGCGCATGCGTAAAAAAAACTCCATACGCCAGAATATCGGTTCCATTCATACTCACAGTAACCCGGGACTGACTGAAATCGTTTAATATATGTGGACACCAAATGAAATTAACATTATCACCGATAACTTTGCTGATAGAAGATAGAAAATCATGTATTGCTGCTGCCGTGACACGACAATTCTGCTATATCACCCTCCTCTAATGTGTACTAATGGAGTATGCAGGTAACTTGGTATTAGTGTTTATTGCGACAGAGATCATACATTCACCAGATTATCTAACCTTCACCAAGCACGCCTTATAAATCTGGCGGAAATGTAACCGAATAGTTTCTAAAGACATTAGAAGTTTATGCATTTAAAGAAATCCATCGTGAGCTAGCAGGCTAATTAGCACGTGAAACATGATAAAGCGGCTCTACCGGTATGTAAGGGGGTTTTATGTTTACGTCATGATTATAAATGAAGTGGACACTTCCCGCTGTTGTTTCTTTTCTGTGGTCAGTTGTTTTAATATTCTCAATCTGTACAAAAACAACTCACCTGATTCCACTAGTTTCAACATTTCCTTACTCCAGCCCACCACAAACAAACGAATCCCCCACGTCCCCGCCCCTTTCAGATCCGAGCCAATCAGATTGGCCTGCTCAGTCCATTTGAAATGTTCTTCCGTTCGACAAACGTGTGTTGTCTAAAAGCGGTTCCGTTTCTCGTGATAGTCGAGGCGCACAATTGATTGGATTTTTTTTGCATATAAACATATAAACAATCAGATGGTCAATAACACATTTCTTAATCCATTTTTATTAACCTTAAGTCATGTTGAACATACGCCAGACAAGTGAATGAATTGTTGGCAAAGAAAAAATAAAATGAAATATGAGAACAAGCACATAATATTAATCTGTGGTTTACTATTGTCAGTACTCTTGTACTATTATGTAATGGTCAATACTAATGTACTATTGTACTATTATACAATGGTCAGTACTATTGTACTCTTATACAATGGTCAGTACTAATGTACTATTGTACTATTATGTAATGGACAGTTCTAATGTACTATTGTACTATTATACAATGGTCAGTACTAATGTACTATTGCCAGCATCTACATCTGCTCCATGCAGACTCTACAGTGGTGTTACACAAGGATCAGAGCTGGGTCCTTTTCAATTCTGCCCCTATACTGGCTCTGCTGTTAACCTTAAATGCTGCTCATGAGTTTTTAATATCTCTGCTTAATATCCTTGTGCCTATGATATCCCTGGTCAACTCTCAGTTCTGACCACTGCGTGCAACCTTGGCATCTAAGGGGATTTGGGCATTTCTATACATACACTATATTGCCAATAGTTTTGGGACGTCTGCCTTTACAGCCGCATGAATTTTAATGACATAGGCATTAATATGGAGTCTGGAAAGGCTTTCCACAAGGTTTAGGAGTGTGTTTAACACAATTTTGTACCATTCCTCTAGAAGTGCATTTGTGAGGTCAGGCACTGATGTTGGACGAGAAGGCCTGGCTCCAGTCTCTGCTCTAATTCATTCCAAAGGTGTACTATCGTGTTGAGGTCCAGAATCTGTGCAGGCCAGTCAAGTTCCTCCATACCAAACTCGCTCATTCATGTCTTTATGGACCTTGCTTTGGTCACTGGTGTGCAGTCATGTTGGAATAGGAAGGGGTCATCCAAAATGTCTTGGTATGCTGAAGAGTTCCTTTCACTGGAACTAAGGGGTCAAGCCCAACCCCTGGAAAACAACCCCACACCATAATCCCCTTCCACCAAACTTTACACTTGACACAATGCAGGCAGGCAAGTACCGTTCTCCTGGTAACCACCAAACCTAGAATAGTACAGTGGATTGCCAGGCAGAGAAACGTCCAGTGGCAGCGTGCTTTACACTACTGCATCCAACAATTTGCATTGCACTTGGTGTTGTAAGGCTTGAATGCAGCTGCTCGGCAATGAAAACCTATTCCGAGAAGCACTCTGTGCACTTTTCTTGAGCTAATCTGAAGGCCACACGAAGTTTGTAGGTCTGTAGCTATTGACTCTGCAGAAAGTTGGTCACTTCTGTGCACTGAGCGCCTCAGCATGCACTGGACCCCGCTCTGTGATTTTACTTGGCCTACCACTTCGTGGATGAGTTCCCAGTTGCTTCCACTTTGTTATAATACCACTAACAGTCGACCGTGGAATATTTAGTATTGCAAATGTGGCAACCTATCACGGTACCACGCTTGAATTCACTGAGCTCCTGAGAGCAAATGCTTGTAGAAGCAGTCTGCATGCCTAGGTGCTCGATTTTATACACCTGTGGCCATGGAAGTGATTGGAACACCTGAATTCAACGATTTGCAGAGGCGTCCCAAAACCTTTGCCAATATAATAGAAACCACTCAGTTGCATGTTCAGTAAGACTGGACTCTCCCCAGCTTGCCCTGCAACTATTTCAGAACCTGCCCAAGTTCTCCTGCACCACCCCATTGTTTACATAATTTTTAAAACATTGATGCTTATTAGAAAGCCAAACACGGACAAACGCTCACCTACCTCAAAACACATGCAGCACAGTCCGTCCACGAATCTAGCATGGCATGATTGGACCCATCATCTCTCAGGGTAAAAGGAAGTCAGTGCAGTTATCTGTCCTGACAGGCAGGTAGTTGAATGAACTTCCTCTAACTGCCAAACAGCTAGTCAATGACTGCCATCCAATGGAGGCTTAAGACCTACCTCTTCACGAAACCATGGAATTGGAATTTATAATAGATAATTATTTCAAATTATCTACTAAATGTCTTTTGATTATACTTAATAATGTTTTACCTCAGTGGTACAAGTAGTCCCTAGGCTAATGAACGAACATGTGGATGTTGTTGATTAGAGACACTAAAGCAACTGTAGAATTTCTGACAACCACGCCTGCTAAATGTCAGTTTAAATGGCACAGTACCTGTAAGATGATCTGCTCATTAAACCCCAGCATGCACAAACATGCAGCTATACATAAATACAATAGATCTGTTACAAAGGCAGGTTTTGAAGATGCCAAAAGAATTAAACCACAATGCCTATTAAAATAAATTAATTGGATTGGAGAACTGTGAAAGTGTACAATTAGCAGAAATAAAAGGGATCACAGTGAACTTCTTTTAAAAACCTTTAATTTTAAATCAAACTCTCTAATAGGTTTCTGACACACACCAGCTTGTATCCAACTTATACATGTCCATCAAAGGTTCAGTGTTTTTCAGATAAAGAAAACTAGAGCTATGCATAGAATAATGCCTATAAAATACCTCCGGATTCACCGTATTTTACACCAGAAAGAGTGAATAACCTTTTAACCACCAAACCATACTTAGCTTTCTGCTGCTCTGCATTTCCTTTACTACACAGAAGCATGCAGAATAAAACCCAAAGAACTCAAATTCCAAACTACACCATAATATATCGACTCGGTTGTGGGTGTTTACTGATATTTAGTATCACTTCTACTTCCTTTCAAGGCCAATTTTTACAGAAGTACAATGAATTTGGTTGGACGATCAGAATGAAAAAAATAAAAAAATAAAAATAATAATGAAATTGTTATCTTCTTCCTGTTAAGCTAAACAAATGATTGCACAAATATAAATTTGCTTCAGTGCCTTAAACTCAACACTCCTTGTTCCTTCGAGTACATTCTTACTGAGTCCTTTCCCTGACAACCAGACTGTAGTAGGACTTTAGGAACTTAGGACTATAGGAAACACAGTAGTTACATGGAACAATGCTGTAAGCATATCCCTGTGTAAGTGGTAAATAGAAGTAGGTTCATTTGTTTGTTTGTTTGTTTTAAAGGAAGGAAGTGGAAACGTCTTCTTGCTCTCATGCATTCTCCTGGCTTGCTGCTAGACATCATAGAAGAGTCGAACCAAATGATACCGAATACCAAAAGCAATCACGCTCCCAAAGACCTGTGTGAAAGAATAAGAATTATTGTGAGACAAGAATACAATGATGCATTGCACGTAATGGAACAATGGAATGTAATGGAAAAGCAGAGTCACTGTTATCACCCTGAAGTTGATTATTTTCTAATAACAGCACTTCCCCAAGTGATTTATTCCTCTTATACCACAGCAATTTACTAACAATTGCAATTTATTAATTAAAGTATGACTAGTTTTCCCTTAATAGCTACACTTTTGGAAAAAAACAAAAAAACCCTGGTACCACTTCTATTATACTGCTATAAACAGTTCTTCCCTTTTTAGCTTCTCAGTGCAAAAGAAAGTGCAAATTTCTCTGCCATAAAGACTCTTAAAAAAATCTTATTGACCGTTACATATCACTAGGTATGTATACATGCTCACATCTTCGTCAATCTGAATGAATTCAATCTGACCTCAAGTTCTGGAAAGAACCCCGTTGTATGGGGGTTAGATCGGGTTAATATGTACACAAACATTTTAATCGGATTGCAATGTTTAGGGTACATTCAGTATAAAAAGTCCTTTCTGGAATCTGCAGTCAGATTGAATTCATTCGGATCGATGAAAATGTGAGCATGTGTACATACCTAGTGATATGTGTAGATCAACAAGCTGATTTGGATAAATGAGGTGTGCACATAAAGGCTTTTCAATCTGATTGAGTGGTCAGCTGACCATGGAGAACACATTAATGTACCTACTGACAGTCTGACTCCTACAAACATTAAATAAACATCTCCTAAGCCAGCATGATGGCAGTAGTTTCCAGACTTCATGCAGTCATTAAGTGCAAAAACTGTACATTCAGACAATGTTCCCTTGATATTGATAACATCCTGAATTCAAGAATTCAGTAGTATAACCAATGATACAGAGCAGTTGCACATTCACCTGTATTAACAGCATAATGGCTGTGAGGTTTCTCTCGTGTATGGGCCCAAGTATCTTGAGCACTAGATTTATTAGCGTCATGTTATTGCACTCCATAAACTCATCATCTCCCTCCTGACCCCTGCACACATCCAGCAGCCGTAATGTTTCTGCCACCTGCAGGACAGAAAAATAACTGCATCCTCATTTTAATGAAGAAAATGAATAATTATTTGTGAAATATTAATGTGCTTTATTCACACATCAACAAACTGAGTGACAGTACAGCTATGGCACTGTGGTCATATACAGATGATAGTGTAAAGTACTTTACCTTCACTATGAGCTGTCCTAATTGGCCAAGGTCCTTCTTTTTAAACTTCGAGTAGCTCATCCCAAGCTTTCCAGTGTCTGGCTGTAATCTGTAACAAGTTCATATGTGTAGAAACAAAAAGAACATTTAAATTCAATTCATTTAAAGGAATAAAGATTGTCCTGCATTCATTCAACATTAAACTAGCAAAAGAAATCCAATTTATACATGTATCTCACCCAAAATCTTTCAAAATCAAACATGTCTTTGTGAATACATGTGAGGTAAGTGGAAAATTCTGTATAACAAAAAATTTCGATTTGAAGATGCAACAAATCGACCGTAGTACCTGGGCAAGCGATGTCTAGGACATGGAACTATATGGAAGAGCTGCGGCAAGGAGTATATAAAGTTTATGACTTGAGGGATAAAGAAGAGCAGCATGGTTTTGCTGAAATGGCCGAGGATCCCGACCACGGCGAAGGTCATGCCAGCAAAGTAACAGAACGTGTCGCCTACAAAAACAGACGATGGGTACCTAAAGGAAAACAAGAACCCAACAATGGAGAACAGCAAGAACTCTACTTCCTGTAATCGTTCTATAACAAAACCAAATGTATGCAGTTAAATGCAATGATGCATTCACATTCGAAAAACGCGAAACCGGAAAAGACTTCAAACTAACCAGTTATGGTAGAAGAGAGCCAGCGTGGTGAAAAAGAACGGGATCATGAAGTACAAAGAGAAAACATGGTCATCTCTGTAGTCTCCTGGAATAAAAAGCAGATATGAGTTTATTTGTGTGAAATATGCTGAATATCTATAATATAATTGCACTTTCCTACTATACTGTTGCTACATGTATTTTTTCACATTCCAGTACAAATCTTTTGTTTTTTTTATTGCTTCAAATTCGTTTCTTCTTGTTCTAATAAATTAACATTCACACACTATCGTGCTACTGTGCCTATCAATCAGGCTATCGCTTTTGTTCAGAGGAAACTTTAATACCCAGTGGAAGCACAAACTCAGCACTTACAGATCAGAAGCAGGAATCAAATCCGCCACCCCAGAGCTGTGAGACAAACATGTTACCTACAAAAACACTGTGTCCCCTGTCAGGATACTGTAGAGACTTTGAGACTGTTTAGACTTTGTTTACCTTTAAAAGGCTTTTACTGTAATTAATCTGACTCATGAGCAAAGTGAGTGAGTGAAGCAAGAGGAAGCACTCTGCACTTGCAGAACTGAAGTGCTCTCACACACAACAGTACCACTACAACCTGCTTCACTGCTTCAGGCCTGTGCATGAATTTTACAGCAACTCGTGCTTATTTTTAATGACTACGGTAATCATGCAGGTCAGTGATGGAAGCACATGCTCTATATTAATGATACCCTTTAAATGCCATAACCTGAACCTGACAACTGGAACTATTTTAATGTTTACATAACCTAGGCTAGTTAAGACCAAATAATGCTTTTTTTTAGGCTTTGCATGATATCTATGACACTATGTACACTATATTTTGCCAAAGGTTTTGGGACACCCCTCCAAATCATTGAATTCAGGTGTTGTTTTTCAGGGGTTGGGCTCGGCCCCTTAGATCCAGTGAAAGAAACTCTTAATGCTTCAGCATACCAAGACATTTTGGACAATTTCATGCTCCCAACTTACTGGGAACAGTTTGGGGATGACCCCTTCCTGTTCCAGCATGACTCATAAAGACATGGATGAGCGAGTTTGGTGTGGAGGAACTTGACTGGCCTGCACAGACTCCTGACCTCAACCTGACATCCTTTGAGATGAATTAGAGCGGAGACTGCGAGCCAGGCCTTCTCTTCCAAGATCAGTGACTGACCTCACAAATGTGCTTCTACAGGAATGGTCAAAAATTCAGGCAGACTTCTCAAAACATTTGGCAATATAGTGTATGTATGACGATCCACTTAATAATCAAATAATTTTCCTTTGTCTCTACTCTTTCTTACAGAAATTGCCAGTAGTTTATTGTGATACACTCTGGTGATTTCTGGTATCAACATGGACTGTTACATATTTAGCAACAACTTTCCCCACTGATTATCTGTGGTGTACATAATGACGATGCTCATGTTAATAGTAGTAGTTAATCCTAGTTACTCTGGTATGCAAACCATACTTCTATTCTTAAAGGCTAGTTTGGTTGCTGCAATACAAATCCTCACCATTTAGCTCCAGTACATTGAAGATGATGATGGAGGCGGAGATGAAGAGAGCCTGTCCGGACTCGATGCCATTAATCCCAGCCAGAATGTTGATGGCATTTGTGCAGAACACAGCCAGCATTCCCATATATACATAATACAGGATACCTGGTAGGATAGAAGAAATGCAAATCCTTACACTGGTTTTAAAATGGTTTAAAGTTGCTGCACCTTCACAATATTAAACAGTGTAGACACACACAGCAAGTCTGTGTATTAACATGCGAGTTATACATAGACATAAAAGCATCAGCTAACCCAGGTCGAGGTGCATCCCCAACAGGGCTCGGAACGGTTTGGGAACAACTATGACAGTGTTGCCGAAGTTGGTGAAGTAGACCATGAGGAGAGGCAGCGAGGCCATAGTGGGCAGCAGCAGTTTGTGTCTCCATCGCAGGTTGAGCACGTCGTCAGCAAAGCCGAGGAAGATCATGCAGCAGATGGCTAACAGCGCACCGATCAGCTCGACAAACTTTACAGAATAAATCAAAGGAACTGGAGTTAGAAATGCTTTAGATACTATAAGAGCATTAGGTAAGAGAATTAATACCAAGCAGGGTGCTGTTTATTATATACTCATTTCATATCCTCAAGCAACACTGAAACATTCACCTCATTATGAGGAAAACGCTGACACTGCTCTCCTACGAAGCAGCTGAGGAAAGGCACAGGGATGAAGAGGAAAAGGATGATGAGGAAAACCGTGCCGCTGATCACACCTTGAGATTCGGGGCTGAAAGCATAGAAAACAAGTATTTAAATTGGGATAACAGGGATGCTCTATATTTATCAGGAGGAATCAATGATCGAGTGATCTGATATATCCAGGTTCACACATGCAAGAATGCAATGTGTGCAAGAATTACAACAATAGGAGGACACAAACACTGTGTTTTCCAAGATTCATAAATATCTTTAAATAATGTGACATGAAATAGTCCAGCAGTGGCAAACAGCTTTAAAGGCATTGAGAAGTAAGCAAAAGGGACAGTGGCAAGGTCAGCTCACATCTTGATTCTAAACTCCACCATACAGTATATGAAGCTATTCATCTTCTCCTGTGAGGGTATCCTTTTGATACTCGGGTTGACAATAGCTGGACTGGTGACCCTAAGGTGTGCGCATATGTGTGTGTGTGTGTGTGTGTGTCTGTATGGTCCCCTGTGATGACCTTTCGCCCCAGCCAGGAGGTATTCCTGCCTCGTGCCAGTGTTCCTATGACTGGCCATGGATTCATCAGGATAAATTAATCAAACATAAATACAGACTCACACTTCATTTTTTGTTGTTTTGTTCAAATCCCTGCCATAGAGTCTGGCAGATATGAAATGTTCCTTGAAGGCTGGAATGAGCTTGATTGTTGCAAAACATCCCAGAACAGACATGCAGCAGTTGATGATGAGGGGAAGCAAAGGGACTGGAGACATTTTTGGAAAAACTCCTATTTACAGTAATGAAGCTGTGACGGATGGACAGGTGTGAACGCTTCCCTGTCAACTTTTCCGACGATATAATTGACTTTGTCTATCAATGCACAAACCCAGACTCACAAATAGTCATGCTTGTCTTTGTTATCCGACTACTGCAGCTCGTGCTTGTTCACGCGACGCTTCTTTCATGTTGTTTTGCAACTTCTAAGCGCGCGACACGCCACACATCTGACCAATGAATGACAGCTCGAGCTAATTTAGCGAGCTAGCTAACTCCTCAACCCTATAGTGTTACACCCCTATCATTCTCTTTTTAAACACAAATAAACGTCCATTTGCTTAATAACGTGAAACAGTTTCTAGACCATAGCGATAAAACATATTAAAAATAATTTAGAAACCGGGAAGCGGCTAAACTTGAGAGAAATGTCAACGTTTCCAGCCGAGCCGCTGCACAATCCCAAAACTCCACGTCTACTTCCGTCAACATGAACGCTGCCTAAAAGACGCGGCTGAATCCCAAATGAGTAACCTACACTCGACATGCGCACTACGTAGGCCATACAGGAAATACATTTTACATCCTAGATAGTGCACTGTATCGAAAACACAACGCAATTTAGTATCCATCCAGTCAAGATGGTTTAACTTTAACCCACTTTATTGAAACTGCTGTCCAAATTCGACAGATAAAAACTAATGGAACCTATTAAATATTAAATAATCCGAGATGTATTAAAAGCATATAGTTCATATATTTTATTGCACATGTTTATTTTATTTATACTGTTTATTTAAAAAAAAATGTTTATTATTTAATTGACGTCGGACCTTTTAAGCGTGAACTCAAGCGGAAATCGATGTGCTTGGAGGTGCATTCACGTTGAATAAAGTTCATATTCTTTACTACATTCACTATCTCATTGTAGATGAGAGTAATATTGTTTCTTTATGGTTGACGTGCCAGATTAATAATACGATGTTTGAGAGAGAGGGGGAGAGAGAAGGGTAGAAAATACTATAAGTTATTTTAAGTAAAAAGAAAGTAATATTTACTAAAAAATAGGAGACGGGGCGGGGTGGGGTGGTAGGTGCATGGTTCCTTCCCCGAGACCAAAGACATGTGTTGTAGGCTGACTGGCTGATTAGTCCCCCTGGGATAGGCTCCAGGCTCCCTGTGACACTGTAGGATAAGCTACACTGTATTGCCAAAAGTTTTGGGACAGCCCTCCAATTCATTAAATTCAGCTGTTGTTGGTGGTTGGGCTTGGCCCCTTAGTTCCAGTGAAAGGAACTCTTAATGCTTCAGCATAACAAGACATTTTGGACAATTTCATGCTCCCAACTTTGTGGAAACATCAGACCTTCTCTTCCAGCATCAGTGCCTGACCTCACAAATGCGCTTTTAAACGAATGGTCAAAAGTTTCCATTAATACACTCCTAAACCTTGTGTAAAGCCTTCCCAGAAGAGTTGAAGCTGTTATAGCTGCGAAGGGTGGGCCAACTCCATATTACATTCATGTGCATGTAAAGGCAGATGTCCCAGTTTTGGCCTGGCTCACAGGCTCCCCTCTCATCTAATTTAGAGGTGTTCTATCGGGTTCAAGTGGTCAAGAGTCTGTGCCGGCCAGTTGAGTTCAAGTTCTAACTCGCTCATGCATGTCTTTAAGGACCTTGTTTTGTGCATTTGTGTGCAGTCATGTTGGAACAGGAAGGGGTCATGCCGCCAACCTGTTCCCACAAAGTTGGGAACATTAAACTGTCCAAAATATCTTGGTATGCTGAAGCATTAAGAGTTCATTTCACTGGAAACAAGGGGCCAAGCCCTATGTCTATATCTATATCCATATCTATATATAATCTGCAAGCTAGAACGACTGTCAGGCCACCAAGAAATGTCTCAGTGCTCCCGATGGCCAGTCCGCCCCTGAAGTAAGACAAATTTTGACATCCAGCCTTGGTCCGAAGCTAAAAACAAGTCATTTGTGATTTTAACTAGCACAGTTTCTGTACTATGGTGGGGCCTGAAACCTGACTGAAATTCTTCATGGATATTGTTTTCCTGTAAGAAGGAGCATAATTGAGCAGACACCACCTTCTAATATTCTAAACGGAAGGTTAGAAATTGGTCTGTAATTTGATAATTCATTAGGGTCTAGTTTAGGTTTCTTAAGAAGAGGCTTAATAACAGCCAACTTGAGAGGTTCAGGGACGTGACTTAATATAGCGAGGAATTAATAATGTTGAGAAGAGGCTCTTGTATGTATCATGTCTTTCAGCAATCTAGCTGGAATTGGATCTAACAAACACGTTGATTTAGCCATGGTGATAAGTTTATCTAGCTCTTCCTGTCCTATACCTGTAAAGCACTGTAGCTCTAGATGTGGAGCTTTAGGCGGGACTGGATCACAGGATGGTATCAAAGGTTCAACACCCATTATTTTTTCCTGATACTCTCAATTTTTTCAGTGAAGAAATTCATAAAGTCCTCACTACTAAACTGTGATGGAGTACTCTTTTCAGATATCTGATGTTTTGTTACTCTAGCCACTGTACTAAATAAGAATCTGGAATTGTTTTTGTTTATTTCTATCAGTTTGCTCATATGCTCGGCCCGAGCAGCTTTTAGAGTCTGTCTATAGCTGGACATACTGTTTTTTTTACGCAATTCTAAACACTTATAATTTAGTTTTTCTCCACTTTCACTCTAGGTTACGGGTTGCTCTCTTGAAGGCGTGAGTATGACTATTATACCATGGTGCAGGTGTTTTATCTCTGACCTTTTTTAATCAGATGGGGGCAACCAAGTCTAGTGTGCTGGTGAAAATAGTTCCTATGCTGTTAGTCACTTCATCTAGATCATCTGCATTTAGGGGTTTAGTAAAAAGGTGAGACAGATCAGGCAGATTACTTGTGAATCTGTCTTTAGTGGTCGGAATAATGGTTCTACCAAATCGATAACATGGAGAGAAATGGTTAATATGTTCTACAGGTAGAGTATACACTAAAAGGTGATGGCAGTTAGAGGCAGTGGCATCTGCTCCATGTGATATAATTAAATCTAGCGTATGGTTAAAATGATGAGCTGGTCTAGTAATGTTTTGTTTGACCCCAAAGGAATTTAGCAAATCCATAAATTTGAGACCCAAACCATCATTAGTGTCATCTACATGAATATTAAAATCTCCAACAATCAACACTTTATCAAAATTAATCAATAGGTCTAAGAGTAGATGTGCAAACTCTTTTAGTCTATGCACGGTAGCCAGAGCAAGATATAGCAGGGATTTTTAACGTATTTTTTTAGTGCAACACTAAAGACAAACACTTCGAATGAGTTAAACCTGGGTCCTGTTTTATGAGTAAAAGTAAGAAGCTATGTGTGCACTTGTATCAGTCTGGTGAGTTGAACCATAGCTACCATAGTTGTGATCTGAGGTATGACTCACCAGTCAGATGGTGCGTAGTGTCTTGGAAATGTTGTCTGAGAGGACTTCTGCTCCAACTCTGCTAGGGTGCAGGCAGTCAGCATGGTAGAGCCTAGGACACACCCAAAAATGCCTCGACGGGCTGTTTTGGCAGCAAAAGGGGGACCAACACAATATTGGGCAGGTGGTCATAATGTTATGCCTGATCTGTGTACTGTATCTGGAATTTGGGGGGCAGTAGGACAATGGGGCAGTTCAGTGGCTTGTTCTTTACTAAAAACTTCCCTGTGATCGCCTTAGTCCCCAGGAATGAGTGTAGGCTGGTTGCGGGCTGGGCTCTCCACAGAAGTGGTTAAGCATGGACAGGTGGTGTGAATATTGTGGCAGTGATTCAAGCAATATGGGAACCATTGAGTCAGTTCTTTGTCCCAACATAAGAACATAGGGTTGTGTACCTGGAACCATGGAAAACCTAAGATAACTGGGTTGGTGGTTGAGGAGGTGAAATAAAAGGAGAGTTTCTCCATGTGGAAGAGTCCCACTTGCATAGTGACAGGGACGGTATGACAGGTGATGTAGCCCTCTCTGATGGGTCAGTTGTTGACTGCCATGATGTGGAGAGGGGTGGTGCAGGGTGATGTAGGTAGTTGCAATTCTTCCACAAATTGATGATCTATAAGATTGACAGCTACTCCGGAGACAACTAGGGCTACAAAACAATGGTTAACATGAGCAAGGGGCAATGTTATAGGAACAGTTACACTACACAACCAAGAGATCCAGCCCACCTTAGAGCCTTGATGTGAGGGTTTCTCAGGACAGGCAGCACATTGGTGATCAGCTTTACCACAGTAGAAGCATAGTTGGAGTTGGGGTCGGTGCTGAACATTTCCTGTTTATAATTACAAAATAAATATTATATTAATATGACCTGAGCATAAACCCTTTCTATCAATATGCTCGTGTTCCAATACACCAGTGGAATGGAAATGGACATGTTGCATATGTTCCTTCAGTATAAACTAACATTTTCTGGTTGTGAAAATCAGTCTGATATGAATGAGTACTTTCAGTGGGCTTTTAGTGTGAGACGTGTGTTTTCCCTCTGTGGGGATACAATTAGACAAAATTCAGTGGTTGAAGATGAAATTTGAGCTGCTTATGATCAAGCCCTTGGAGCGTCTCAGAGAGCAGAAATGGGTTTGATATCAGTATTTGCTTAGAAGATAGAAACACTTGTGTGGAAAAAGTTTTTTGGAATGTTTCTTTAAATATATTGCCACTAGTAGCCTAGGTAAGAACAGAAATTCTTATGAACCACTAGAAACTTTTAAAGTCCTGAGTGTTTACTTTCATATGAGCTTCATATTTACCACCAGGTTGGAGTGTGACATGACAAAGACATTCAACCCCTGATTTAATAGCCAAGATCATTATAGGCATGATTGTGACACTCAGGGAGCTAGTGAACAGAAGAGGAGATGGACTTTGGGTCAGGAAGCTGCTCTACACAGCTCTAAAGGAACAGAAGTGGAAGTTATATACAGGTATAACATGTAATTACATATATACATAACTTTTTTTTTTAATAATGTAAAATGCCTTATTTTTAGTAAATGTTTCCTGACCTAATGAACTAACACGAGCATGTGTTTATAATCGAGACTCGATTTGAGGCTCAGTACACAGTAAAGAACAACAAACATGATTCGGTGTCTTCCATAGAAAAACTAAATAAATAACCGAAACATGATGCAGTTATTATTTAAAATTGCTGAATTATTAAATTCAATTTTTCTATTCATGAAAACTTTAAGAAACTCAGCAGAGAGAGAGAAAGAAAGAAAGAAAGAAAGAAAGAAAGAAAGAAAGAAAGAAAGAAAGAAGATTTGAGCAAACATAAATAGAATTAATTTTAAAAATGTATGTTTATTTTCTATATATAATAAATGTCTCATAAGTCTAATTATAATCTCTGTATTAAACATACATATTATACGTTTATTATAAGAAACTAAAGATTTCTATTTGAATATTGGTAGTTTTCTAGATGAATGTTTTATCCACCATGGCATTAAAATCTGCTCAGTAGAGTGGTATAGAATGATGATGTAGAAATGAACACTAAATGAATGCTAGGAGTGATTATTCTCTTGATTCTGTTCTTGGGATGTTTTTCTCTACAGTTTTCTGTGGACAATCTTCATATGAAGCATCGGGTCAATCACTTTGTGCTTAATGAGACACGGTATAACCTGGGACCAATTCTAGTGTTTGGGGGGGGGGGAATTGGGGGAAGGGGGGGTGCGTTGCTATTGGAATCAGAATCAAATTATACGTCATTAAGAACAGACGCTTCGGTTGTCATGGCAAAGATTTATCACAACAACGACGAACAGCGACGAAGCAAGACGCAACTTTTTGAGAGAAAACCAAAAGATAATTTTCTTAGAAAACCAGCGACAAAGCGATCATTTTATTAGAAAACCAGCAAGAAAGCGATCATTTTGTTAAAAAAAAGCAACGAGAAAGACATCATTTCGTTAGAAAACCAGCGAAAAAGACATAAAATAACCAGCGATCAAGAGAAGATTCAACTTCTGCTTGTGTAAAAAGGTATTTTAACAACAACAGGTTTTTAAATAAACCAAAACATTAGCGTTTTCTTAATGTTCTTGACTGTTTTCAGGAAATTAACTTCACCCCTTTTAATATTCATAAATAACGAGACTCGCTTACGGAAAGCTAATTGTCGTTACTTTGTTGGCTCATTAGCTCCGTTAACACTCCTGTAGTTAATGTACGTTTATAAATGAGTGTAATGTTAGCCTAGCTAAACACTGTGGAGATTTATAAGTCAGTATAATGAGTTATAAACCGTTTTATAAACAAAAATGGTAATTCGCTGTCCAAGAGACGATGCTTGTCACCACAACTGTGCCGTGAGAAAACTTTATTTACTTATTTGCTTTGCTTCAGCTATCGCTTTAGATCGCTAATCCTCCGTGAGGCTCACGGGCGAGTCGGTTCATTGAATCGATTCCTTTATGAACTAATTGAAGGAGTCGACTCCATCGTGAAGTACACGTCACTTTTGCACAAACGTGAATAAATAAAGAGTGTAGAAAAAATAGTTAATTGAACTGTGCACTTTTTCTTGGCAGATGCAGTCGTGTCAAATGACCAGTCCTGTTGAAGTTCAGGACAGAAATGCTGGTGTCATGAGTGGTAACGTTTTTTTTTAATTATCACTATTAAAAAATATTACACTGGTTAAATAATAATTTATTATGTATAGGGCTGAACTTTTTCTGATTCGGGACAGGGCCTGAGGTGTTATTAATTACATGTTGGGTCTGTTTTTTTTCTTCAGCTGGAGTGTTTTATCAGGATGAAGGTCATCTTCTTCTGCAGAAAAGGGGGCGCAAACTGGTAATGAATCAAATAAAGTTTTGCTAGAATAGCAGACATCTGGCTGGTTTTATTACAGTCATGTTCTGTGCTTACGAATCAAGCATTTATCCTAATTCCTTACAGATTATAATCACGGACCCAAATGACTGCAATCGCGACATGATGGCCGAGCTCTACGGAGTAAAAATGTCGTCTTTACTGAAGTCACCTCCTAAAAGGCCTAAATGCAGCATCACTGTGAAGGATCCTGTACCTCCAAAAACCACACCCACAAAGGAGGCGGAGCCGAACACTGCCCCTGCTTCAGAGGTGAATACTGAGCTGGACAATTTCACAGTGTACTACAAAAATACTACTACACAGGAGAAAAGAAACAAATCCAGCTGTTTTAGTGGTGTTGTGTGTAATATTACTTTATTTCAGTTTAGATACATTATGATGGACATGACGAACTTTTAACTTGGACTTGCATTGTTCAAAGCACATCATTATTGAAAGTGTACAATGCTGGTTTGACTTTATTTGTAGTGACTTTTATCAAAAATATATACGCATTACTTTAGGAACAATTCTCATGTGTTACACTGTCTCACCTGTTTAGCTTAATGACTGTCTGAATACTGCATGACTTAACACTGGGAGATATTAAAGCCTAGTTTAGTTCAATAGTTTAAGTGCTGTAGCTTGTACTATTACTTTAGAAACATTACATTGATCCCGTGTGTGTGTGTGTTCTTCCATCAGACTCAATCCCAGAAAAAGCCCAGGCAACCGGTCAGATTCTTCATTCCCCTGACAGAGGAAGAGAAACAGGAGGCAAAGAAAGCCAACATCAGTTTTGGTGATTTCTTGTCCGAGCACTTGGCGCTTACAGGGGGTGACATTGTGGAGACTCCTGCCCCTCTACAAACCACACCCCCAAAGAAGGAGGAGCCAAACACTGCCCCTGCTTCTGAGGTGAATACTGAGCTGGACAATTTCACAGTGTACTACAAAAATACTGCTACACAGGAGGAAATAAACAAATCCAGCTGTTTTAGTGGTGTTGTGTGTAATATTACTTTATTTCAGTTTAGATACATTATGATGAACATTACATTGATCCTGTCTGTGTTTTCCCTCAGACCCAATCCCAGAAAAAGCCCAAGGAACCGGTCAGATTCTTCATTCCCCTGACAGAGGAAGAGAAAGAGGAGGCAAAGAAAACCAACATCAGTTTTGGTGATTTCTTGTCCGACCACCTGGCGCTTACAGGGGGTGACATTGTGGAGACTCCTGCCCCTCTACAAACCACACCCCCAAAGGAGGCGGAGCCAAACACTGCCCCTGCTTCTGAGGTGAATACTGAGCTGGACAGTTTCACAGTGTACTACAAAAATACTGCTACACAGGAGGAAATAAACAAATCCAGCTGTTTTAGTGGTGTTGTGTGTAATATTACTTTATTTCAGTTTAGATACATTATGATGAACATTACATTGATCCTGTCTGTGTTTTCCCTCAGACCCAATCCCAGAAAAAGCCCAGGGAACCGGTCAGATTTTTCATTCCCCTGACAGAGGAAGAGAAAGAGGAGGCAAAGAAAGCCAACATCAGTTTTGGTGATTTCTTGTATGACCACCTGACATTTACAGGGGGTTACATTATGGAGGCTCCTGCCCCTCTACAAACCACACCCACAATGGAGGCTGAGCCAAACACTGCCCCTGCTTCAGAGGTGAATACTGAGCTGGACAATTTCACAGTGTACTCAAGCTATTTTAGTGGTGTTGTGTGTTATATTATTTCAGTTTAGATACATTATGATGAACATTACATTGATCCTGTCTGTGTTTTTCCTCAGACCCAATCCCAGAAAAAGCCCAGGGAATCGGTCAGATTTTTCATTCCCCTGACGGAGGAAGAGAAAGAGGAGGCAAAGAAAGCCAACATCAGTTTTGGTGATTTCTTGTATGACCACCTGACATTTACAGGGGGTTACATTGTGGAGGCTCCTGCCCCTCTACAAACCACACCCCCAATGGAGGTTGAGCCAAAGAACACTCCTGAGCCTGCTCCTGTTGAGGTCCAGCCCTCAGAGCCTCATCCCACTGCCTCTCCTAGTAACCCAAAAGAGAGGAAGAAGTACGATCGGGAATTCCTGCTGCGTTTACAGTTTGTCAGTGCCAGCATGCGCAGACCCGAGAGTTTTCCAGACATCCCCGGCGTCGTTCTGGACAAGGTAAACATGACTCTATAGGAGCACAGTGATTCACTCAGTATAAAGCGTCAGGCTAATATATCACTTTTTATTGCCCTGGAGCAGGTCGAGGACCTGTCTCACAAAAGGAACTTCAAAATTAATTAACCAGTTTTATTAATTGCAACATTAAAGTCTTGTGTATCTGAGAGTTGATCAGTCTTTTATTTGGTGCGTTAATTAAAAGCTAAGAAATTGATGAAGTCACAGCCTTTCAGTTTTAAATAAACATTTCAATTGTTTTTGTCTTCTCTCAGCAGTGTGATCTGAAAAAGCCAAACAGGATCATCACCCGCGTGTCTCTGAACGATGACGTGCAACTGGACAAGGCTGAGAAAGCCTGGAAGCCGGCGATGAAGAAGTCCCGCGGAGACGAGGATGACCAGGAAATAGTCAAGACCCAGGAGCTCTTCCAGAAAGTGCGCAGTATCTTGAATAAACTGACGCCGGAGATGTTCCAGCAGCTCATGAAACGGTTCATGGAGCTGACCATCGACACCGAGGAGAGACTTAAAGGCGTCGTGGACCTCATCTTCGAAAAAGCCATTTCTGAACCCAATTTCTCCGTCACTTATGCCAACATGTGCCGCTGTCTTGTGGGGGTGAGTCGCCACACCCAGCCTCTCGGTCCACATTTATCGGTCATGTCAAAACCTACACTTTATTCTATACATACACAAGAGCTGTTCATCTATCTATCTATACACATACACAAGAGCTGTTCATCTATCTATCTATACACATACACAAGAGCTGTTCATCTATCTATCTATACACATACACAAGAGCTGTTCATCTATCTATCTATACACATACACAAGAGCTGTTCATCTATCTATCTATACACATACACAAGAGCTGTTCATCTATCTGTCTATACACATACACAAGAGCTGTTCATCTATTCATCTAATTTCCACCCATAAGGGGAAAACAGCAAAACTAAAGCTACATGCAAAAGGGCTGTGTTGATTTTCATGCAGGTTACTTGATAGGATGCTGTCATCGATATACCGAAGTGTCTTTTGGCTTAAAATGACATTTACGTTTGGTGACAGTTTCACATTGTTTCCTGTTGCACTGTTTTCCTGCTGTAATAGCTTTATCAGGCCACATGGGAGAGACACAACACATCCTGGCGAGATTATGAGTCTCCATTTGTCTTCTGGAATGTAAAAGAGCTCCCTCTTGTGGCTATTCCTGATAATGAAACCATCTGTGTAGTTTAGAATAATGTTCATGTTCAGGATGCTCTGCAGCAAATGAACTATGATCATCTGGGAAATTGCACAATTATCTACTAGTTTAAAAAGACCTCGATCCTGGTGGTGGAGGGATTATGTTCTTGCTTTGTCTTTGAGATTCTCATTAGGTTTGAGACACGTCAACTGTGTTTGTGGCTCCTCTGATGACCTCAGTTTTGTGCTACTTGTGTTTGGGCCACTGATTACTGATGGGATTGAGGAACTGAGGAGCGTTTTTAATGAAATGTTTCTGTACATTACAGAAGAACATATAAAGTGTAAAGCTGATCAACAGACTTGAGTGTTGAACATGGCTAGATAGATTCATCTTTAAAAAAGCACATAATCGTCTGGTTTTTAAATCGTCTTTTTTTTCTGCTTTGTCTAGCTGAAAGTGCCCACCTCTGACAACTCTGGAGCCACTGTGAATTTCCACAGACTGCTGCTGAATTGCTGCCAGAAAGAGTTTGAGAAGGACAAAGGCGATGATGAGATCTTTCAGCAGAAGCAGAAGGAGCTGGATGCTGCCACAGAGGTGCTGCACACACAACATCTCTCTATCTCACACACTCGCGCACGTCTTTTAACTACGCAATGTGGATTTATAGGAAATCTTCAGATCTTTTATATGTAAAGCATGTTTAAGACCATGGAGAAAATAAGCTGTGTATGTAAACCTTACACTAATAATGTGGTAACCAGCGTACCGTGACTAAACGCTGATGTTTTCCTGCAGGAGGAAGTTGAAAAGCTGCTAAACGAAGCCCGCCGCCGTTCCCTCGGCAACATCAGATTCATTGGAGAGCTGTTTAAGCTGAAGATGATGAAGGAGCAGATCATGCACGTCTGCATCGTCAAGCTGCTGAAGAACCACAACGACGAGAGTCTCGAGGTTCTCTGCAGACTCCTGTCCACCATCGGCAAGAGCCTGGACCTCGAGAAGTCAAAAGTAACTAGTGCTCACAAACACACAAACACACACACACACCCTGCTGAATTCTCTTTAGTCATGTTAACGTCAGCACTGCTGCAGTGTGTTAAATGTGTGTGTGTGTGTGTGTTTGTGTGTGTGTGTGTTATAGCCCTGTATGGATCAGTACTTCCAACAAATGGAGCAGATAGTAAAGGAGAGAAAAACATCTTCAAGGATCCGCTTCATGCTGCAGGACGTGTTGGACCTGAGAAAAGTACATTTCATTTTCTTTATTTGACCTCAGACATTTTAAAACAGACTTTCTCTCTCACTTCATCACTTTACCTTTAATTGTCGTAGTTTTTTTTAAGCACTTTTGTTGTTCAAACACATTTATTTTGTTGATCATGCTCAGAGCAGAACTTTTCACACTTGCCTTCTTTAAAGAGGAAAGTAGCCATATATTTAACCTGGTGTTTTGAAGAGCTTTTTCTTTATTGTTTCTATAAAAGATTAGGGCTGTTTTGTGTGTTCTGTCATAAGAAAGGGTGTAATAATTCACGTTATACTGGGTGTAAAAACATGGTGTAAACAGTAGAGGTGGCACTGAATCCGCATGCAGGATCGTTATCAGACCAGATCCAAGCCAGATAATGGTGGATCAGATATCCGAGAGAGCCAGAAGGATTTGAATTTGTTCACATTCTCCTGCCTCTGATCCTCCTGCTCTTTTCTATGTGTACAGAATAACTGGGTTCCCCGGCGAGGTGACCAGGGCCCTAAAACCATTGACCAGATCCATAAAGATGCAGAACTGGAGGAACAAAGAGAGCAGATTAAAGTGCAGCAGCTGCTTCTGTCCAAGAAAAACTCGAGTCAAGAAAGACGAGGCAAAATGAATCAGCCTCAGGAGGAGGGCTGGAACGGGGTACCCAGCAGGACCAAGAAGCAGCCCATCGACACGCCTCGCCTTACTGAGGTACTGAAAGACCTGAGTGCAAAACAACAAAACCATCAATTTATGACGAGTTTGTTTGAGAAATTGAAATGAATGTAATGTTCATAGACCATAAAGTGGCTTAAGGTCAGTTTGTGTGTGTGTCTTTGTGTGTGTGTGTGTATTTATTTCTTTATTTAATTTATTGTCACAGCCTGACGCAGGACGGTCGGCCATGGGCACCCTGAACCGATTCTCAGTCCTTCAGCAGTCAGGACCTTCATCCACATTGTCCTCATCCTCATTGGACTCTAAGTGCAGAGTTCCCCAGGACCAAGAGCTGGACAGGAAAGGTATCTGTAATTGTTCTTAGTAATTTAATGTGTATTTTTCTGTTTGAACTGCGTCTCAATAGTGTAGATTTTATTCCTGATAAAATATCATTATCATGAATTCTGTGGACTGCACTTCCTTCTTCCACCCACATGGAAGCGTCTGCTGTCCATCAAGCAACAGATATTGAACTGCATCATTAATTACTGAGTGTAAAGTTAGTATGAATGTCTTAGTCTTAAAGCTTGTATTAATTCATCAAACATTTATATGTTGTTATGTTGTCTTTATTAGTGAGCAAACCGGCTCTGAGTGAGGAGGAGGTGGAGAAGAAAACCACCGCCATCATAGAGGAGTACCTGCACATCAACGACCTGAAGGTGAAAATGACTGCAAGTGAAATTCTGTACTGCAGTCGCTTTAAAGCCAGAAGTGTTATGTTCAAACTCTTTCTCTCTCTGTCCTGTAGGAGGCAGTACAGTGTGTAGAGGAGCTGAACAGTGCGTCTGTGCTCTTCGTCTTCATACGTAATGCTGTGGAGTTGGTGCTCGATGGCAGCACCGTCGCCCGAGAGCGCATCGGCCTTCTGCTGCACGAACTGATCAGCACCAGGATTTTACCTCCTAAGCAGTACTTCAGAGGGTGAGTGTTCCTCAGACCAGCAGGAGAACGCTGTTGGTTCCACAGATATAAATCACAAAACCCTGCTATTTTACGTTACTGATAAATGTCCCAATAGACTTTGTCAGGTTTTTTTTTTTATATATATCACCGTGATATGTGTCCTTATATTCCACACTCTCGTCACCCTGCTCCGATGATGACCTCAGTTTTGTGCAACGTGTCTGGGCCACTGATGATCATTGTTGGGATTGAGGATCTGAGGAGCACTCGGGCTTCTACTTTAATGTCTCGTTTCTGTAAAAACCATCAGGCGTCTGTATGACTCAGATTTTCGAGCGAGCGTTCAGAGAATCAGACTGTGAAGCGATTCTGCTGAGCGCCACACACCTGAGCCTTAACAATGACGTCCATCATGTTCAGATTTCTGCTTCACTTCATTCAGAGCGGTGATCCTGAACTCGGTGAAGAGTTCATTACAGCCTGCAGATTCATTAATCACTGTATTAATCCCCGTCTTGTTAAATTATGTTTCAGTGTTTACACACAAGAGCAAAGAGTGAAAAGTATCTTTCCTCCAACAAGGAAAAATAAACAGGGTTTTTTCCCCCACATGTAGGTTATTGTCCTTTTGCAATGCAGAACTATGGCACAAAAAATAAATACTTTATAGATTGAGTTTTTTTTCTTTTGAGAGGCAAAATTTTATTTAGAGGCTAAAAATGTGGGGGTGCTTATGGTGGACTCTTTGAACCGTCTATAAAATCGTGTGTGTGTGTGTGTCTTTTCAGGCTTCAGGAGATTCTGGAGGTGGCTGATGACATGGCCATCGACATCCCTTACATCTGGCAGTATCTGGCAGAGATCATCACACCCATGCTGCATGATGGAGGAATCCCCATGGGACTGCTCTTCAGGTACACTTCTTACTGTAACAGTGTTTATCGAGCAGCAAAACCTTCATTTGACAGTGTGATAGGGATAAGCACATTCTGGAAATAGGAACCTGATTTAGGTGAAAAAAGATGAGCAATAATACATGAATTTCAGTCTGTGCTTTGAAAAACTGGGCGGTTACAGTTCGTACATCACGACTAAACATAGCTCTGTTAGAGAAGGAAGCAGCGTGTACGTGAGACCTGCATCAGTTTAAACTGTTCACATAAGTTACACTGAAGAAGCGTTCACTAGACGCCACATCAGACACGAAACCTAGATGTCCTCAGGAACCCCTCACTGTTCCCAAATATTGACTAATCTTCAAAATCCAGAATAGTGCAACTGGAATCAAAGGTTTGGAGGTTAAGATTCAGGCAGTAATAACACTGAATACTGGTTTAGGGTTGTGCAGAAGTCTGTGATCTGATGAACTGTTCTTCTGTCAGAGACACAGTCACATGCTGCTGTACTGCTTCCACTATTTCTAACAGATAATGTAATATTTTTAGGTAATTAACATAAACTCTCACTGTGTGTGTGTGTAGAGAGGTGACGAAGCCATTGCTGCCAATAGGAAAAGCTGCTGTGCTGCTGGTTCACATCCTCAACCGACTGGTACGTGTCTCTCTCTCCCTCTCTCTCTCTCTCTCTCTCTCTCTCTCTCTCTCTCTCTCTCTCTAACTGTTTGAGATCTGAAATATCTGAGCAGTTACTACCTCATATGAAATTATCAGTTCTGATACTGACCTGGTTACTGCTGTCCCTACACTCTAAAGTAACATGTGAATCGTCTAGAATGTCAATGTAAATGTTAAGATTTTTTCATCCTTTTATTTTTAGAGTCACAATAAAGCTGGTGCTTTGTGGATTGATGCTGGACTCAACTGGAAGGACTTCCTACCTGAGGATGAGGATGTCAACAAGTTTGTGACGCAGCAGGTAACAAGACTGCTTTTATATACCTGTGTGTGTGTGTGTGTGTGAGTGTGTGTCATTACCCATATACAGCCGAACACTGCACTCAGCAAGGTGTAACTCTCACGAAGAAAGTAATTCGACTCCTCTGCAGCAATCAAATTCTGTGTTGGGTTGCTGCTTTGATTTTTAGGTCTTAAAAAGAGAAAATAATCTCTGTACAAATTGTATTTAACTTGTGTCTATAATTACCTAATGATTTTTATTTAGAGCTTCCCTCAGACAATGGTCTGCTTTCACACTGAACCCCCAAAATAACAAACAGTTACTTCATCCAACCAGAATTTCAGTCTGATTCCGAATGCTCTTTGTCTGCAGAAAGTGGAGTTTACGCTGGGGAGGAGACCAGAAAGAAGCAGCTAAAGAAAGAAGGAGAAGCTGGAAAAGCTGAGAAAGAAGGAGCTGAGAGCCAAGAAGCTGATCAATAATATTTCATCAGTTATTCTTAGTAGATGATCTGACAATAAAAGAATCATTGAAAGAAACATTAGTGACATTGTGTGTAGAAATGTATGGCCATGTGCTTGTTTTTGCTCCAAAGACTTGATTTAGAAGTTGATTCACTCATAAAACCTGCCATGTGATAACAGTTCTTAGTATGTGAAGAGATAAACTCCATTTCCCACAATGCACCATGGCCTACAAGCATGGCTGTACCAGACTCCAACACCCACTACAACACAGCCTCCTTCATTTTGATCATTTTCACCTAAGGACTTTCACATCATCGTTTCAAGGCACTCCCCTCCTGCCGAAGACTGTGGTCCATCAAGACAAAACCTCATGCCATGAAAACAGTTTCTTTTTTGATCAGCAACTGGCCTCATCAACAACATGCAGGACGTACCATGGACTCTTATCTGCCTACTTGGACACACAAACCCCCTTTGTTTTGTTTTGCACCTGCACCTTATTTTACCTTCCTACCTCAAACTGAGTTTTGCATTGGTCCACTAATGTACAGTTAATGTCCACTTAATGTTTCTATCTGCACTGACTGTAGCACTGCTAATTTAATGCTTGCACTGGTTTACTTTATATACAATATAATACTGCACTATTACACACTTTATATTTCCTCTTGCTAAAGATTTGCTTAGATTTTTCTTGATATTTTTTATATTTATATTTTTATTGTTGTGCACCAATACACCAAGGCAAATTCCTTGTACATGTACTTTGTCTGTGTTATGTGTAGCACCTCTGGTCTAGGAGAAATGTTGTTTCACTTCACTGTGTACTGCATTTGCTATATATGGTTGAAGTGACAATAAAGCTTCTTTGACTATGACTTTGACTTAGTAATAAATCTGATTCTGATTCACGTTTTTTTTAAAGGGACAAGCACATAGGCTGCTGCTATGATATTGAATGACTATTGGGACGTGGACATGATTGTGCCCCATCATTGACTATGCAATCTTTGAGCACATGCTGTACTGGGGATTTCTGTCACACTTGCTTTTTTGTGCAGCTTAACAGGAACACTGTTGAAGAGATCCTTCACACTTTAGCATCAGGAATGTCTTGACATCATGCTGACTGATTTGACCTTGAATCAGCAGTGGATATGAAATATTTTCACTATATTCTAATTGACTAACACTATGCTATTTGCTATGCTATTTGACATTGTATGGACCATTATTTTTATATATATATATATATATATATATATATATATATATATATATATATATATATATATATATATATATATATATATATAAAACCATTTATAGTATTTCCATTATGGTATTTATACCATTTATGGTATTGTTAAAATAGCTCAGTCCTAGCCCAAATTTATCTTTAGTAGCAAGCTAAAATGTTTACATCCCCTTTGATTAACCCTCTAGGTATTTGACTTTAATATGTAAAGTTGGGTGTCTGATCCTTTAAGAAACATCATCAACATTTAATGCTTGATGAATGGCACCAGGTATGTTAAATTAGGCATGAATTTTATAGATCTCCAGGAGCAGTCTCAAGCAACAATGGGATCAGGGAAACAGCTGTCAGAAGATCTAAAAATTAAATTGGTAAACTTTCATAAAGCTGGAGAGGATTATAAAACAATTCAAAGCGTTTAGGGATACCAGTGCCAACTTTGAAGACCATAATCCAGAAACGGAAGAAACATGGACACACTAAGACTCACACTAAGGAGTGGAAGACCAAGAAAAATAACAGAAAGAGGTGCTAGGCAACTTGCACGAGAGCTACGTAAAAGGTCTTAGCAGCAAGTGGAATAAAAGTCCACATCTCCACCGTCAAGTGCAGTCTGCACAAGTCTGGAATGTTTGGGGGAAAAGCACGCAGGAAGCCATTGCTTACTTCTAGACACAAGTCAGTATGCTTAGAGTATGCTAAAGAGCATGTGAACAAACCAAATGAGTTTTGGAATAAGAATATAAATGGAATAAGAGCTCTGCATAAAGTGGAAGGGAAAATGAATGCAGCCCAATATCAACAGATTTTAAAGCCAAGCCTTCCACCATCAGTCAAAAAGCTAAAAATGAAGAGGCAGTGGATCCTTCAACAAGACAATGATCCAAAACACAAAGCAAAGTCAACTCAGGAATGGTTTCAAAAGAATAAGGTGAATATTTGGCCATGGCCTTCCCAGTCTCCAGACTTGAATATAATAGAAAACCTGTGGATAGATTTGAAGAAGGCCGTGCATGACAGACAGCCAAGCAATCTGGTAGACTTGGAACAAATATGCCAGGAAGAATGGGCTAAAATTGCACCTTAGAGGATACAAAAGCTGCTCAGAGGTTACCCAAAGAGGTTGGAGGAGGTTATAAAGGCAAAGGGAGGACATACAAAGTATTAGAAAAAAAATTCATAAAGGGGGATGCAAACTTTTGGACTGATATAATTTCCATTATTTCACTGTCACTTTCTTTTTATACACTCTTTGACCATTTTTGTTACTTTTGATGATTAAGGAACTTGATGAAAAGAACTTTAGCACTGTTAGATTTGATCCCTGACACAAATGAACAAAAAGATAAGGACATGGGAAGATGATTGTGGTAAGAGGCCAAGATGCGAAGATGCGACCAAAAGCCATAAGGGTTGTTATTTCAAAACTATATAAGAAGCTGGTTCACTACAGTGAAGGCAGATCATCTGTGTTTTGGCATCCTAAACCCTTTTCTTTCCTTTTTTTTTTAATTTTAATTAGCAAGACGTTCTACAAAAAGTATGGTCCCATAGCAACATTTTGGGTGGCAGCAGTGACTCATGACCATAGCCTTTTGTTGGCAGACAGCTAGAGAAATTTTAGAGTAATTCTAGAATTAGCCCTTGAAAGTCAACAACAGAGTCTTCTAGTGAACAGTCTAGCAGCTCATTTTGAATGATTCAGCTCGAGGTAGTGTTATTATCCAGGTTTGACAGGTTTCAGCAAAACATCCAGCCAATCTTAAAACTAATTTAAAAAAGTTCTAATGTACAGATATTATTCAGAGAAATATGGCAGAAACTCCAAAACTTGCTGAGTGGAAATGCTTCTCACTTCCTGAGATGGTGGTTTAATTTCTGGCAATGATCCAGTTAATAGCAATCCAGCAAACACACACACACACACACACACAATACACATCAAACATCACACAGAATACTACACAGAGAAAACAAGCCTGTAACAATCCTTAATAATCCAATAAAACTCCAATAATGACAGATTTACAAGAAAAAGCTCATCCAAGGTATGTGTGTGTGTGTGTGTGTGCATGTATGTGAGAGTGTTTGTGTATTCGTCAATCACAGGCCCCTACTCCCTCGCTATAAAACAGACTTTGATTAAACAGGCGTCTGCAGGTGGTCCCAGTTCAGGTTGTTGGGCCATGTCGAGGATCCTAGGTTTCAGCACCAATAAATATGTCGGAACTCAAAGGGAGGTTGCCAATTTATTTCCAGTGACCGGTCATTTTTGTATACACCATGGGTGTATACATGTTCAAATGCCATGTGTGAACCAAGTCCTGGAACGTCATGACAAACAGATGAAATTTACTCTACTTTTTTTTTAGAGAGGAACCTTGTAAATCGGACAGATGGGTTAGGTTAGACACAGTGCTGTTTACTATATTTGTTCAAGTGAGCTCTGTTTTATTATTACAATTGTAGTATTATTTTTTTATTATTATAATCCGCATAATAATTAATTGCATTTTGAGGATCATCATGGTTAACTGACATTTGGTTATTTTTCCCAAACTTTAAGGGAGGATGCTATACTTATTTACTTACTTACTTGTTATTTAGTTGATGCTATGGCTCTCTCATTCACGCTCTCCAGTTGTTGTCTGTCTGTTTAATTATAGCAAGTACTTCATGCACATTATGAAAGGCACTCTTAATGCTTCAGCATACCAAGATTTACTTTGTAGGAACGGTTTGGGGATGGCCCCTTCCTGTTCCAAAATGACTGTGCACCAGTGCACAAAGCAAGCTCCATAAAGACATGGATGAGAGAGTTTGGTGTGGAGGAAATTGACTGGCCTGCACAGAGTCCTGACCTCAACCCCATAGAACACCTTTGGGATGAATTAGAGCGGAGACTGTGAGCCAGGCACATGAATGGAATGGTCCGCCCTTTGCATCTATAACAGCTTCAACTCTTCTGGGAAGGCTTTCCACAAGGTTTAGGAATATGTTTACTGTATGGGAATTTTTGACCATTCAAATAGAAGCGCATTTGTGAAGTCAGGCACTGATGAGAAGGTCTGGCTCGCAGTCTCCACTCTAATTCATCCCGAAGATGTTCTATCAGGTTAAGGTCAGGACTCTGTGCAGTTCCTCCACACCAAACTCGCCTCATCCATGTCTTTATGGATATTATCTACACTTTCAGTGAGGTATAATTTCTCAGTACTTTGTCCTCCACAGACTCTACACCATTGGACTTTGTGTGATGAAAGCTGTACATGAACTGACTGTTTTACTTTATTGATGTTTAAATCTAAAGTTTCCTCACCAGACCAGTCAGTTTGCATGATTTCACTCGGCTTGGGTTTTATCGTCTGCTTTTTATCATGTTCAGGTTTCTGTTACAGAGGCTGGGTTTGACACACCCACATTCACCCCAGATAACATCTTCTATAACTGTGTTACACACTGAAAAGCTAACTGAGGTGAGCAGAAGCTAGAAACAATTGTAGCTGAAGGGGACAGACCGGGTAATTTGATCAAAAATCAGAAGTGGTGAGTAAAAAGCAGGAACAAAGTATTTGTCTATGAAGGTTATCACTGATGCAGAAAATGTCCAGAGAAATGAATGTAGCTAACAACTGACTATGTTTTGATACATGATTATCTTTAAAATGATCAAAATGTAAAATATGGCATCTGTAGTGTCTCCTTAAAGAAATCTTTACATGTTTTTTTTTTTTTATTCTCTTAAAGATTCATTCTACATAAAATCTACAGGAAATGGACCTCACTCCTGTCCTAACGAAAGTTCTGCTCTTCTTCCTCTTTATTTTTCCTCAGGTATCAGCAGGTGAGTGGGATTTCTTTTTTTCTTTTTTTCAGTTTTTAATGTTTTACTGTGTTGTAGTTTTTCATGTGTGAATGAGATGAACAGGTTTAAACCCTGAGAAGAGGAAAATTGCTCATGTTTTGAGGTGGAAACTCAGTGTCTGTGTTTAAATGCAGAGGTTACATGCATTACATGTTTACCTGCATTATTGTGATTCCTTCATGGTGTCTGGTGGAGGTTGTTGGTGACGTCACTGCCTGATGTTCTGAGGTTTTTCTTCAGAGCTTTAGCAATGTTCCGGCCATCAGCTGCTGTTTCCTCTTTTCCCAGCTTCGGAATGATCTGCTTTTCTCCTGTAACGCTTATATGATCATTATGTGTTTAAAGTTGGTGATATCTAATGTCAAAGGTTAAGTCCTGCAATGTTGTTAAAATGACACATGCTCATTAGGGTTAATATTAGGTAGTATAATTAATTATTTTGCTTTTTGACACTGTACATGTTCACTCAACTCAGCGTGTCCCTATAGAAAGGATTACTGATAACTGAAAAGTTATTTATTTCTCTTTGTTTACCCTGGAAGACGGTGTGCAACAGTGCTAGAGGAACAGTTCTGCTTTTTCTCACATGTTCTGTTCATCTTTCATCAGCAAGTTTATGGGAATAGTTACAGCAGACTATGTGAATGACCTTCATTGTTCTATTCATTGAGAGTAAGGAATTGTTTAGTGCATATACCCAATAAATGAATGAATGAATTGATTGATTAATTAATGCTTTTTCAAATGTACAAGATCTGATTAACACACACATATAACTAAGGAAGCGCGAGTTCAGTGAGCATGTCTAGAGAAAACAAGTTTTAAAAGAAAAACAGTAGCAGAAGGAAGTAGAAGTAGCAGGAAGTGTCTGAGATTGTCTGTACGTAGCTTGTACAGTTAATCTGTAAACAAAGCTTGTAAGAAGCCAAGCATGTAACATATAAATTAGATGAAGTTCAACTACCGAACCTACATTCCCATCCCCAGGAACAGGAACAGGACATAGCTAGCATTGCGTACATTTCTGTATTTCATCCAAAGTGTGTTAAGTGTTAAAAGCTGAATATCACAGGAAGTTACTTTGACTGCAGTGACTGCGCAGCAATTCTGTGGTGTTTAGTAACATTATTTAAAATTAAAACTGGATTTTATGAGCCTGAAGACTTTACTCAGTTGTGTGTGTGTGTGTGTGTGTTTTTTGTTACTTTCCACCTTTACAGTCACACACACACTTCAGTACCTCTACACTGGAGTCACAGGAATAAATTTCCCAGAGTTCACTGTTGTTGGTCTGGTGGATGGACAGCACTTCCTGTACTATGATAGCAACACCAGGAAGGCGATGATGAAGACAGAGTGGATAAAGAAGACCGCCGCTGCTCTGTCAGATTACTGGAGTCATGCCACACAGGATTACCAGTATGACCAGGACTGGTTTAAAGACTATATGGCTACAGCAGTGCAGAGCTTTAATCAGACTAAAGGTGCAACACACACACACACACACGTTTATCTCTGTTCTTCTACTCTGTGTTATGTGTTTATGTGTAAAAGTAAGTTGTTCCTGTGTTTTCTCTCTAGATTTTTATTAAGAGACAGTGACTGGTACTGCACACCTTTATACTGTATAATTATCCCATGTGACCTCTAGAGGAAGTTCAAATTGAAAACGTGCACATGAACCAAAAACAATGAAACAATAATACACATAACAAGTAGAACTACATACCAGATGCCACCAGCAAGATTTGTCCTTCTGGTTACTAATTTATGTGTCTGAAATACCCTTAAACTACACTGTATGCATCATTTACTAGGCTTGAATGCTTCTGATTTCATCTTGTACCACTGTTTGTGTCCTTCAGGAACTGGCAATAGGTTTGAGAGCTTATTTTCATTCCATCTGCAACTCAAAATGGTCTCTCTAGCAAGTGTGTGTGTGTGTGTGTGCAGGAGTCCACACAGTGCAGTACATGTACGGCTGCGAGCTCGATGATGACAACACCACTAGAAGATACGCAAAGTATGGTTATAATGGAGAAGATTTTGTCAGTCTGGATCTGGAATCTGTCTCCTGGTCTGCAGTTAAACCTCAAGGTGTGATTACTGTGGACAAGTGTGATGCTACAGAAGCTCAGGCTCAAGTCTGCACCAACTTCCTGGAGGACGTCTGTATTGAACGATTGAAGGTGTTGGTGTCTTACGGCAGAGCGACTCTGGAGAGGAAAGGTAAAGTGTGTTATATATGTGTAGCCTGAATTGATATATTTCTCTGCAGCTAGATTGTCCATGAAGCTGAATCATGTTCATCATGAAACAGTGTCTAAAATCTGCACCCGATCCTTTACAACAACCAGAATAATAACAAGTGATCCATCTTAATCATATCATAATCATAATCATAATAATAATCATGTGACTCTTCCTACCTAATTTAAATACATGTAAGGAGACTTAGTGACATTTAAAATGAAGAAATCTGAGAGAATGTTTTCCTATTTCTGTCTCTGCAGATCCTCCTACAGCATCAGTGATCCAGAAACACTCACCTTCTCCAGAGGTGGTATGTCACGCTACAGGTTTCTTCCCCAAAGCAGTGACGATCTCCTGGAGGAAGGACGGAGAGGACGTGAACGAGGACGTGGAGCTCAGAGAAACGTTACCCAACCAGGATGGAAGCTTCCAGAAGATAAGCATTCTGAAAGTCCCAGCTGAGGAGCTAGAGAAACACACCTACACCTGTGTGATTCAGCACAGCAGCTTGAAGGAGGAGTTAGTGCTAAAAGTACCAAAAGGTCCTGATCACCTCCACATACAGTATAAACAATAAATCTGATTTTCTGATGCAGCAGATAATAATGACTCTGTGCTGATTTAACAGGTGGAGGACTGATGGCGATCATTATTGCTGTAGTCGTGGCTCTCGTTCTTGTTGCCATTGCTGGAATTATGGTCTGGAAGAAGAAGAACCCTGGTGAGAGGATGAAGGAGGCAGATGTGTTTTTAAAGAGTTCTCAGACTAGATACTAAACTACAATTCTTATGAAGCACAAATACAGTACACACAGTTTCTATAGTAACTGTCTGTCCATCATGTGTCTTTCAGGCTTCAAACCCGTTTCACAAAACTCCACATCCTGTAAGTGAGCCTCTGATTCTTCATTAATATTTCAGTTGTTTACAGTAGTATAAAATTTTACAGAATGATTTGAATGTTTTACAGCCTCCAAAGGAGATTCTTCCTTGTTTGATTCATGTTTGATTCATGCTTATTTCAAAATAATAATCTGTTTATCACATTATCATGAACACCAAAAACTTGGGCTCTCTCAACCAAGTTATATGTAAGCGCCATCTTGGAGATCTACATAAAAAATTCTAAAGTTTAATGTAAAGGAAACTGCATCATGATCTGAGATTAATATGCTATCATACCAGCAGTTCCTAACTTTGGAAATGAGATGTGTGGATTGCATGTGTGGATTGCATGGGTTCCCAACATCTGGTGTTACCAACATCTGGTGAAAATTTCATGTCAATAGCATCTTAAGAAATATATTTACTGAGGGAAATGGCATCACGTGCAATAGACACAGGCGCCCTGTGACCCGAGGATAGATCAGATACAGTACAGTACTATACAGTACAGTACAGCAGTACAGGACAGTACTATACAGTACAGTACAGCAGTACAGGACAGTACTATGGCACTGTCTTTTCAGAGCTACATGAGAAAATTGTAAACGTGTTCATACAGTGTATGGTTCAAGCATTATTTCTGTGATTATAGTAAAGTGTTCCCTGTGTACATTTGGGCTTTTGTTTTGAATAGATTAATCATACCGGTCAATTTTGACCGGGAACACAAAAGTTGTTATTTTGTGCCAGAGTTTAGAAAGTATAACTGGTTTCAAAAAAGTGACTTAAACCTTTGAGTGAAGTACTCTGTGATAAATAGAACAATAGATTTCATCTTAGTATTTGTTATAGTTTTTTCCCTAAAAAACAAGTGGCATAAGCCCAGGTAAATGAGGCCTGCAGGACATACACAGCAATTATAAGTTCAAAACTTGTAATATTTTCCAAATCAAATTCAGATTTTATTCGTCACATACATAATCGTACACAGTATGATATGCAGTGAAATGCTTACAAGACCCTTGAAAAGGAAAAAGGAATAAGGACAGAAAAAAGAAAAGGACAAAATATAAAATACAAAATCTAAAATATCACAAAATATTACAGTAGGTAAAATAAAATAGAAATAAAATATATATAGAATATATGTATAGAATAGAATAAGGTATGGTATAATATGTATATAGAATATGAATATATAATATATGTATATAGAATGTGAATATAGAATATGTATAAAATGTAAAATGTAAACAACTGTATAAATAACTGTAATAAATAACAAAACTATATAAAGTGTGTAAATGTGCAATAAATGTGCAGTGTGCAGACAGCAGCAGTACGGGTGGTCATGGAGTGAAATGAGATGATGAGCAGCAGTGTTATTGTCCATCTTTAAAGTGCAGGTGTGCACAAGTCCTCTTTATGAGTAAACAGGAGCTGAAATGTACATGAAATGTAGCGGGCAGTCTAAAGTCTCTCAAGCGTCTGAGGTGGAAGAGACGCTGCCGGGCCTTTTTCACCACTGTGTTGATGTGACAGGACCATGACAGGTCCTGCGTGATGTGAACACTGAGGTATCTGAAGCTATTCACTCTCTCCACTGGGCTCTCGTTGATCATGGGGGTCTGGTAGTTCCTCTCCTGCTTTTTGCTGAAGTCCACTATCAGCTCCTTTGTCCTGCTGACATTAAGAAGGAGGTTGTTCCTCTGGCACCAGTTCTCCAGATTCCTAATATCCTCCAGGTAGGCCGTCTCAGTGGTGTCGGAGATCCGTCCGACCACAACGGTGTCGTCAGCAAACTTGATGATGGTGGTGGAGTTGGTAGTGGCCATGCAGTAACACATGTACAATGAGTACAGCAGGGGGCTCAGAACACAGCCCTGGGGGGCTCCAGTGCTGATGGTGAGGGAGGCTGAGACATGTCTGCCCATCCTCACTGCCTGTGGTCTGCCAGTTAGGAAATTGGAGATCCACTGAGATGGGCTGAGTTGCAAGTGCTCCAGCTTGGTGGTGAGTGTGGAGGGAATTATAGTGTTAAACACTGAACTGTAGTTGACAAACAGCATTCTAACATAATTCCCCTTTCTAGTGTCCAGGTGAGTGAGTGATGTATGAAGGAGGTGAGAAATGGCATCATCTGTTGCGGATCCAGGGTGTCAGGTAGTGAAGAGACGATGAAGTCTCTGACCAGCCGCTCAAAGCACTTCATCACTACTGAGGTCAGGGCTACAGGGTGGTAGTCACTGAGTCTCCACCATGTTTGACTGTGGGAATGGTGTTCTTCCCCTTATAGAGTTTTTTTTTTATGCCACACATACCTGTGCAAATTATGACCAAATAATTCGACTTTGGTCAATAAATGGACTCCGCTTATTTTATCATTGAGGAAATATATATATATATATATATATATATATATATATATATATGTAATATTCCATACAATGTCAAATAGCATATAGTGAGAAAACATTTCATATCCACTGCTGATTCAAGGTCAAATCAGTCAGCATGATGTCAAGACATCCCTGATGCTAAAGTGTGAAGGATCACTTCAACAGTGTTCCTGTGGTGATGCAATCAATAAACATGTTAAGCTGCACAAAAAAGCAAGTGTGACAGAATTCCCCAGTACAGCATGTGCTCAAAGATTGCAGTATAGTCAATGATGGGGCACAATCATGTCCACGTCCCAATAGTCATTCATTATCATAGCAGCAGCTATGTGCTTGTCCCTTTAAAAAAAACGTGAATCAGAATCAGATTTATTACTAAGTCAAAGTCATAGTCAAAGAAGCTTTATTGTCACTTCAACCATATATAGCAAATGCAGTACACAGTGAAGTGAAACAACGTTCCTCCTAGACCAGGGGTGCTACACATAACACAGACAAAGTACATGTACAAGGAATTTGCCTTGGTATATTGGTGCACAACAATAAAAATATAAATATAAAAAATATCAAGAAAAATCTAAGCAAATCTTTAGCAAGAGGAAATATGACATGTGTAATAGTGCAGTATTATATTGTATAAAGAGTGAACCAGTGCAAGCATTAAATTAGCAGTGCTACAGTCAGTGCAGATAGAAACATTAAGTGGACATTAACTGTACATTAGTGGACCAATGCAAAACTCAGTTTGAGGTAGGAAGGTAAAATAAGGTGCGGGTGCAAAACAAAACAAAGGGGGTTTGTGCGTCCAAGTAGGCAGATAAGAGACCATGGTGTGTCCTGCATGTTGTTGATGAGGCCAGTTGCTGATCAAAAAAGAAACTGTTTTCATGGCATGAGGTTTTGTCTTGATGGACCACAGTCTTCGGCAGGAGGGGAGTGCCTTGAAAAGATGATGTGAAAGTCCTTAGATGAAAATGATCAAAATGAAGGAGGCTGTGTTGTAGTGGGTGTTGGAGTCTGGTACAGCCATGCTTGTAGGCCATGGTGCATTGTGGGAAATGGAGTTTATCTCTTCACATACAAAGAACTGTTATCACATGGCAGGTTTTGAGTGATTCAACTTCTAAATCAAGTCTTTGGAGCAAAAACAAGCACATGGCCATACATTTCTACACACAATGTCACTAATGTTTATTTCAATGATTCTTTTATTCTCATGACAACTGATTAAATATTATTGATCAGCTTCTTGGTCTCAGCTCAAAGTCTCAGCTCCTTCTTTCTCAGCTTTTCCAGCTTCTCCTTCTTTCTTTAGCTGCTTCTTTCTGGTCTCCTCCCCAGCGTAAACTCCACTTTCTGCAGACAAAGAGCATTCGGAATCAGACTGAAATTCTGGTTGGATGAAGTAACTGTTTGTTATTCTGGGGGTTCAGTGTGAAAGCAGATCATTGTCTGAGGGAAGCTCTAAATAAAAATCATTAGGTAATTATAGACACAAGTTAAATACAATTTGTACAGAGATTATTTTCTCTTTTTAAGACCAACAAAACAAAGCAGCAACCCAACACACAGAATTTGATTGCTGCAGAGGAGTCGAATTACTTTCTTCGTGAGAGTTACACCTTGCTGAGTGCAGTGTTCAGCTGTATATGGGTAATGACACACACTCACACACACACACACACAGGTATATAAAAGCAGTCTTGTTACCTGCTGTGTCTCAAACTTGTTGACATCCTCATCCCCAGGTAGGAAGTCCTTCCAGTTGAGTCCAGCATCAATCCACAAAGCACCAGCTTTATTGTGACTCTAAAAATAAAAGGATGAAAAAATCTTAACATTTACATTGACATTCTAGACGATTCACATGTTACTTTAGAGTGTAGGGACAGCAGTAACCAGGGCAGTAGCAGAACTGATCATTTCATATGAGGTAGTAACTGCTCAGATATTTCAGATCCCAAACAGTTAGAGAGAGAGAGAGAGTGAGAGAGAGAGAGAGAGAGAGAGAGAGAGAGAGACACGTACCAGTCGGTTGAGGATGTGAACCAGCAGCACAGCAGCTTTTCCTATTGGCAGCAATGGCTTCGTCACCTCTCTACACACACACAGTGAGAGTTTATGTTAATTACCTAAAAATATTACATTATCTGTTAGAAATAGTGGAAGCAGTACAGCAGCATGTGACTGTGTCTCTGACAGAAGAACAGTTCATCAAATCACAGACTTCTGCACAACCCTAAACCAGTATTCAGTGTTATTACTGCCTGAATCTTAACCTCCAAACCTTCTGAAAGCTCTGATTCCAGTTGCACTATTCTGGATTTTGAAGATTAGTCAATATTTGGGAACAGTGAGGGGTTCCTGAGGACATCTAGGTTTCGTGTCTGATGTGGCGTCTAGTGAACGCTTCTTCAGTGTAACTTATGTGAACAGTTTAAACTGATGCAGGTCTCACGTACACGCTGCTTCCTTCTCTAACAGAGCTATGATTAGTCATGATGTACGAACTGTAACCGCCCAGTTTTTCAAAGCACAGACTGAAATTCATGTATTATTGCTCATCTTTTTTCACCTAAATCAGGTTCCTATTTCCAGAATGTGCTTATCCCTATCACACTGTCAAATGAAGGTTTTGCTGCTCGATAAACACTGTTACAGTAAGAAGTGTACCTGAAGAGCAGTCCCATGGGGATTCCTCCATCATGCAGCATGGGTGTGATGATCTCTGCCAGATACTGCCAGATGTAAGGGATGTCGATGGCCATGTCATCAGCCACCTCCAGAATCTCCTGAAGCCTGAAAAGACACACACACACGATTTTATAGACGGTTCAAAGAGTCCACCATAAGCACCACCACATTTTTAGCCTCTAAATAAAATTTTGCCTCTCAAAAGAAAAAAAAATCAATCTATAAAGTATTTATTTTTTGTGCCATAGTTCTACATTGCATAAGGACAATAACCTACATGTGGGGGAAAAAACCCTGTTTATTTTTCCTTGTTGGAGGAAAAAACCTAATTAAGATACTTTTCACTCTTTGCTCTTGTGTGTAAACACTGAAACATAATTTAACAAGACGGGGATTAATACAGTGATTAATGAATCTGCAGGCTGTAATGAACTCTTCACCGAGTTCAGGATCACCGCTCTGAATGAAGTGAAGCAGAAATCTGAACACGATGGACGTCATTGTTAAGGCTCAGGTGTGTGGCGCTCAGCAGAATCGCTTCACAGTCTGATTCTCTGAACGCTCGCTCGAAAATCTGAGTCATACAGACGCCTGATGGTTTTTACAGAATCGAGACATTAAAGTAGAAGCCCGAGTGCTCCTCAGATCCTCAATCCCAACAATGATCATCAGTGGCCCAGACACGTTGCACAAAACTGAGGTCATCATCGAAGCAGGGTGACGAGAGTGTGGAATATAAGGACACATATCATGATGATATAAAAAAACTGACAAAGTCTATTGGGACATTTATCAGTAACGTAAAATAGCAGGCTTTTGTGATTTATATCTGTGGAACCAACAGCGTTCTCCTGCTGGTCTGAGGAACACTCACCCTCTGAAGTACTGCTTAGGAGGTAAAATCCTGGTGCTGATCAGTTCGTGCAGCAGAAGGCCGATGCGCTCTCGGGCGACGGTGCTGCCATCGAGCACCAACTCCACAGCATTACGTATGAAGACGAAGAGCACAGACGCACCGTTCAGCTCCTCTACACACTGTACTGCCTCCTACAGGACAGAGAGAGAAAGAGTTTGAACATAACACTTCTGGCTTTAAAGCGACTGCAGTACAGAATTTCACTTGCAGTCATTTTCACCTTCAGGTCGTTGATGTGCAGGTACTCCTCTATGATGGCGGTGGTTTTCTTCTCCACCTCCTCCTCACTCAGAGCCGGTTTGCTCACTAATAAAGACAACATAACAACATATAAATGTTTGATGAATTAATACAAGCTTTAAGACTAAGACATTCATACTAACTTTACACTCAGTAATTAATGATGCAGTTCAATATCTGTTGCTTGATGGACAGCAGACGCTTCCATGTGGGTGGAAGAAGGAAGTGCAGTCCACAGAATTCATGATAATGATATTTTATCAGGAATAAAATCTACACTATTGAGACGCAGTTCAAACAGAAAAATACACATTAAATTACTAAGAACAATTACAGATACCTTTCCTGTCCAGCTCTTGGTCCTGGGGAACTCTGCACTTAGAGTCCAATGAGGATGAGGACAATGTGGATGAAGGTCCTGACTGCTGAAGGACTGAGAATCGGTTCAGGGTGCCCATGGCCGACCGTCCTGCGTCAGGCTGTGACAATAAATTAAATAAAGAAATAAATACACACACACACACAAAGACACACACACAAACTGACCTTAAGCCACTTTATGGTCTATGAACATTACATTCATTTCAATTTCTCAAACAAACTCGTCATAAATTGATGGTTTTGTTGTTTTGCACTCAGGTCTTTCAGTACCTCAGTGAGGTGAGGCGTGTCGATGGGCTGCTTCTTGGTCCTGCTGGGTACCCCGTTCCAGCCCTCCTCCTGAGGCTGATTCATTTTGCCTCGTCTTTCTTGACTCGAGTTTTTCTTGGACAGAAGCAGCTGCTGCACTTTAATCTGCTCTCTTTGTTCCTCCAGTTCTGCATCTTTATGGATCTGGTCAATGGTTTTAGGGCCCTGGTCACCTCGCCGGGGAACCCAGTTATTCTGTACACATAGAAAAGAGCAGGAGGATCAGAGGCAGGAGAATGTGAACAAACTCAAATCCTTCTGGATTTCTCGGATATCTGATCCACCATTATCTGGCTTGGATCTGGTCTGATAACGATCCTGCATGCGGATTCAGTGCCACCTCTACTGTTTACACCATGTTTTTACACCCAGTATAACGTGAATTATTACACCCTTTCTTATGACAGGACACACAAAACAGCCCTAATATTTTATAGAAACAATAAAGAAAAAGCTCTTCAAAACACCAGGTTAAATATATGGCTACTTTCCTCTTTAAAGAAGGCAAGTGTGAAAAGTGCTGCTCTGAGCATGATCAACAAAATAAATGTGTTTGAACAACAAAAGTGCTTAAAAAAAAACTATGACAATTAAAGGTAAAGTGATGAAGTGAGAGAGAAAGTCTGTTTTAAAATGTCAGAGGTCAAATAAAGAAAATGAAATGTACTTTTCTCAGGTCCAACACGTCCTGCAGCATGAAGCGGATCCTTGAAGATGTTTTTCTCTCCTTTACTATCTGCTCCATTTGTTGGAAGTACTGATCCATACAGGGCTATAACACACACACACAAACACACACACACACACACATTTAACACACTGCAGCAGTGCTAACGTTAACATGACTAAAGAGAATTCAGCAGGGTGTGTGTGTGTGTTTGTGTGTGTGTGTGTGTTTGTGAGCACTAGTTACTTTTGACTTCTCGAGGTCCAGGCTCTTGCCGATGGTAGACAGGAGTCTGCAGAGAACCTCGAGACTCTCGTCGTTGTGGTTCTTCAGCAGCTTGACGATGCAGACGTGCATGATCTGCTCCTTCATCATCTTCAGCTTAAACAGCTCTCCAATGAATCTGATGTTGCCGAGGGAACGGCGGCGGGCTTCGTTTAGCAGCTTTTCAACTTCCTCCTGCAGGAAAACATCAGCGTTTAGTCACGGTACGCTGGTTACCACATTATTAGTGTAAGGTTTACATACACAGCTTATTTTCTCCATGGTCTTAAACATGCTTTACATATAAAAGATCTGAAGATTTCCTATAAATCCACATTGCGTAGTTAAAAGACGTGCGCGAGTGTGTGAGATAGAGAGATGTTGTGTGTGCAGCACCTCTGTGGCAGCATCCAGCTCCTTCTGCTTCTGCTGAAAGATCTCATCATCGCCTTTGTCGTTCTCAAACTCTTTCTGGCAGCGATTCAGCAGCAGTCTGTGGAAATTCACAGTGGCTCCAGAGTTGTCAGAGGTGGGCACTTTCAGCTAGACAAAGCAGAAAAAAAAGACGATTTAAAAACCAGACGATTATGTGCTTTTTTAAAGATGAATCTATCTAGCCATGTTCAACACTCAAGTCTGTTGACCAGCTTTACACTTTATATGTTCTTCTGTAATGTACAGAAACATTTCATTAAAAACACTCCTCATTTCCTCAATCCCATCAATAATCAGTGGCCCAAACATCGTGTCTCAAATCTAATGAGAATCTCAAAGACAAAGCAAGAACATAATCCCCCCCCCCAGTTCCATCTCCTAACCCCCCCCAAGCCCCCGGCACTAGAATTGGTCCCAGGTTATACCGTGTCTCATTAAGCACAAAGTGACTGACCCGATGCTTCATATGAAGATTGTCCACAGAAAACTGTAGAGAAAAACATCCCAAGAACAGAATCAAGAGCATAATCACTCCTAGAATTCATTTAGTGTTCATTTCTACATCATCATTCTATACCACTCTACTGAGCAGATTTTAATGCCAGGGTGGATAAAACATTCATCTAGAAAACTACCAATATTCAAATAGAAATCTTTAGTTTCTTATAATAAACGTATAATATGTATGTTTAATATAGAGATTATAATTAGACTTATGAGACATTTATTATATACAGCAAATAAACATACTTTTTAAAAATGAATTCTGTTTATGTTTGCTCAAATCTTTCTTTCTTTCTTTCTTTCTTTCTTTCTTTCTTTCTTTCTTTCTTTCTTTCTTTCTTTCTTTCTTTCTTTCTTTCTTTCTTTCTTTCTTTTGTTTCTTTGTTATTTTTAATTCTGTTTAAAGTGTTTAACTAATAAAAGAGAATTGGAGACTTGATTAAAAACACATGTTTTCTTGTTAGTTCATTAGGTCAGGAAACAGCTACTAAAAATAAGACTTTTTACATTACTAAAAAAAAAAAAAAGTTACGTGTATACCTGTATATAACTTCCACTTCATTTACTCTGATGTTCATTTCATTTAATGCATTTCATGCTTAACACAGGCCGTGTAGAGCAGCTTCCTGACCCAAAGTCCATCTCCTCTTCTGTTCACTAGCTCCCTGAGTGTCTCAGTCATGTCTATAATGATCTTGGCTATTAAATCAGGGGTTGAATGTCTTTGTCATGTCACACTCCAACCTGGTGGTAAATATGAAGCTCATATGAATGTAGACACTCAAGACTTTAAGAGTTTCTAGTGTTTCATAAGAATGTCTGTTTCCCATTTCTGCTCTCTGAGACACTCCAAGGGCTTGTTCATAAGCAGCTCAAATTTCATCTTCAACCACTGACATTTTGTCTAATTGTATCCCCACAGAGGGAAAACACATGTCTCACACTAAAAGCCCACTGAAAGTCCATTTCATATCAACCAGAAAATGTTAGTTTATACTGAAGGAACATATGCAACATGTCCATTTCCATTCCACTGGTGTATTGGAACAACAGCATATTGATAGAAAGAGTTTATGCTCAGGTCATATTAATATAATATTTATTTTGTAATTATAAACAGGAAATGTTCACATTACCTATTTTATACCCATGTCTCTCTAGAAGAACGCCAGCGCTGACCCCAACTCCAACTATAAAAGCTGACCACCAATGTGCTGCCTGTCCTGAGAAACCCTCACATCAAGGCTCTAAGGTGGGCTGGATCTTTCATTTGTGTAGTGTAACTGTTCCTATAACATTACACCTTGTTCATGTTACCCATTGTTTTGTAGCCCTAGTTGTCTCTGGAGCTGCTGTCAATCTTATCGATCATCAACTCGTGGAAGAATTGCAACTACCTACATCACCCTGCACCACCCCTTTCCACATCACAGCAGTCAACAACTGACCCATCAGAGAAGGCTACATCACCTGTCATACCGTCCCTGTCACCATGCAAGTGGGACTCTCCTTTTATGTCACCTCCTCACCCACCAACCCAGTTATCTTAGGTTTTCCATGGTTCCAGGTACACAACCCTATGTTCTTATGTTGGGACAAAGAACTGACTCAATGGTTCCCATATTGCTTGAATCACTGCCTCAATGTTCACACCAGCCGTCCATGCTTAACCACTTCTGTGGAGAGCCCAGCCCGCAACCAGCCTACACTCATTCCTGGGGAGTAAGACGATCACAGGGAAGTTTTTAGCAAAGAATGAGCCACTGAACCGCCCCCTCACCGACCATAGGATTGCACCATTGTCCTACTGCCCCCCCAAATGCCAGATACACCGATCAGGCATAACATTATGACCACCTGTCCAATATTGTGGTCCCCCTTTTGCTGCCAAAACAGCCCTGACCCGTTGAGGCATTTTTGGGAGTGTCCTAGGCTCTACCGTGCTGATTGCCTGCACCCTAGCAGAGTTGGAGCAGAAGTCCTCTCGGACAACATTTCCAGGACACTACGCACCATCTGACTGGTGAGTCATACCTCAGATCACAACTATACCTATGGTAACTATGGTTCAACTCACCAGACTGATACAAGTGCACACATAGCTTCTTACTTTTACTCAGAAAACAGGACCCAAGTTTAACTCATTCGAAGTGCTTGTCCTTAAAGTTGCACTCACAAAAAATACTTTAAAAATCCCTGCTCTATCTTGCTCTGGCCACCATGTATAGACGTTAATTTTCTAAAAGAGTTTGCACATCTACTCTCAGACCTATTGATTAATTTTGATAAATTGTTGATTGTTGGAGATTTTAATATTCATGCAGACAACATTAATTTGCCTGATCTGTCTCAACTTTTTACTAAACCCCTAAATGCAGATGATCTAGATTCTCTTCTCTTGTTGTCATTCTATCATCTGTCTTGCTGCTTGTCTGTCTACTTATCTTGTCTACTTCATGCTCTTGGTGACTTTTCATGTAGACAACACTAATTTGCCTGATCTGTCTCAACTTTTTACTAAACCCATAAATGATCTAGATGAAGTGACTAACAGTATAGGCACTATTTTCACCAGCAGTTTATTTATTTTTTACAGCCTCTCTTCTCTTCTCTTCTCTTCTCTTCTCTTCTCTTCTCTTCTCTTCTCTTCTCTTCTCTTCTCTTCTCTTCTCTTCTCTTCTCTTCTCTTCTCTTCTCTTCTCTTGTTGTTCTCTCATTCTCTCATCTGTCTTGCTGCTTGTCTGTCTACCTATCTTGTCTACTTCATGCTCTTGGTGACTTTTCTGTCCTATTTCTTTGAGGGTGGAATCATCAGAGAGTATCTCAGAGACTTCAAAGTCAAAGTCAAAGAAGCTTTATTGTGACTTCACCCATATAGCTGATGCAGTACACAGTGAAATGAAACAACGTTCCTCCTAGACCAAAGGTGCTACACATAACAAAGACAAAGTACAGTGATGCAGACAAACACAGAGCTAAACATAGAGATAAAACTAAACTATATTTAAGGTGCAATCTTTAAATTAGACATACAACAGAAGTGCACAGGATGACAAGACAAGACAGTGCAGACAAACAACATGTAGACCGACTCTGTGCAAAAGAATAGTGTTGACAGTGAGTGCAATTATTAAAGTTAACATGTAAACAGGATCAATATAAAGTGTAAAGTGTAATGTAAAGTGACATATGCATGCAAACAGGACAATTTTTGTGTGTGTGTGTGTCCAGCACAGTATAGTTCTCTGTTGAAAGCAGTTCTCATTTGTTTGTGTGTGTGTCTGTGTCCAGCACAGTTCAGTTCTCGTTGGGAACACAGTTCTCAGTTTTTGTGCGTGTGTGTGTGTATGTGTGTGTGTGTGTGTGTGTGTGTGTGTGTCCGTGTCCAGCACAGTTCAGTTTCTCTGTTGAGATCAGATCTTGGTTTTATGTGTGTGTGTGTGTGTCCGTGTCCAGCACAGTTTAGTTTCTCTGTTGAGATCAGATCTTGGTTTTATGTGTGTGTGTGTCTGTGTCCAGCTCAGTTCAGTTCTCTGTTGAGGTACCTGATTGCCTGAGGGAAGAAGTTGTTCATCAGTCTGGTTGTGCGGGACCGAATGCCTTGGTACCCCTTTCCGGATGGCAGAAGGGTGAAGAGTGTGAGGGGTGTGTGGGATCATCCACAATGCTGTTAGCTTTGCGGATGCAGCATGTGGATTAAATGTCTGTAATAGAGGGAAGAGAGACTCCGATGATCTTCTCAGCTGTCCTCACTATCCACTGAAGGATCTTTCGATCCGAGACGGTGCAATTCCCAAACCAGGCAGTGATGCAGCTGCTCCGGATGCTCTCAATGGTCCCTCTGTAGAAGGTGGTCAGGATGGGAGGTGGAAGATGAGCCTTCCTCAGCCTTCTCAGGAAGTAGAGGCGCTTCTGGGCTTTTCTGGTGATGGAGCTGGTGTTGAGTGACAAGGTGAGGTCCTCTGCCAGGTGAACACCAAGGAATTTGGTGCTCTTGACAATCTCCACAATGGACCCATCGATGTTCAGTGTAGAATGGTCACTCTGTGCTCTCCTGAAGTCAACAACCATCTCTTTAGTCTTGTTGACGTTCAGTGACAGGTTGTTGGCTCTGCACCAGGCTGTTAGTTGTTGCACCTCCTCTCTGTAGGCAGACTCGTCATTCTTGCTGATGAGACCCACCACGGTCGTGTCATCGGCGAACCAACCAGGATCCAATTACAGAGGAAGGTGTTGATGCCTAGCAGACTCAGCTTCTTGATCAGGTGCTGAGGAATGATCGTATTGAATGCTGAACTGAAGTCAATGAACAGCATTCATAGGTAAGTGTCTTTATTGTCCAGGTGTGTGAGGGCCAGATGGAGGGTTATGTTGATGTCTGTGGAGCGATTTGGACGATACGCAAACTGCATGGGGTCAAGTGAAGGTTCTTAATGTGCCTCATGACGAGCCTCTCGAAGCACTTCATGATGATGGGTGTGAGTGCAACGGGACGGTAGTCATTAAGACAGGACACTGGAGACTCCACGGGGATGATGGTGGTTGACTTTAGGCACGTTGGGACGATGGCGCTGCTCAGGGAGATGTTGAAGATGTCTGTGAAGATATCTGCTAGCTGCTCTGCATATTCCTTGAGCACTCTGCCAGGAATGTTGTCTGGTCCAGCAGCTTTCTGTGGGTTAACTCTGTGTAGAGTTTTTCTCATGTCAGCCGTGGTGAGACAGAGCACCTGGTCCTCTAGAGAAGGGATGGTCTTCCTCGCTGTCACGACATTTTGTGCCTCAAACCGAGCGTAGAAGCTGTTCGGCACATCTGGAATTGAGGCATCATTGTCACAGGCAGGTGGAGCTGGCCTGTAGTTGGTGATGGACTGGATGCCTTGCCACATGTGCCGAGTGTCGCCGCTGCTCCGGACTGCTCTTGACTTGAGCAAAATGGTTAATGACCATACTAATATTTATAGTGCTGAGAATTCCTTTTTCAATTGTTAGAACAGCTAAATGATGGAGTCTGTTCTGGCCCATTGTTCGCCTAAGCCATGTATGTATTTTACTTAAATATAGCATTAGTTGAATAATATAAAAGTCATGATGTTCAGACTGTAATGTCTTGGCACTTTAACAGTTTATATTTTATTTTGATCGATCTTTAGGCATATTTAATTTAAGGCTTTTGTACATATTGGGTATGGAATAATATTTAAAAGGGTCCTATATGTCAGGGGTTTTCATAATCAAAGACAGTGGGCCTCCTTTTTGACACAGCATACATTTTTTAGCCTACTTTTTTGAACTGTGTTAACATTAAAAATTAAAAGGTAGACTATTATCTGAATAATAAGATTGTTATGTTTTCTCACAGGTTTTTTATTATTGCTGTCACGCTCAAGGGCTGTAAGATATTTTAGTCACGTGGTGTGTGAATGTATATAGGTGTGTTCGACTTAAAACGGCGCTGTGCAGACCGTATGTGTATGACATTATAGTGTACATCAATGTGTATGACATTAAAGTATCGAGAGAGCAACAGTGTTTAACTACAACGATCAATGTTTACTAAATTCCTCTAGGGAATGGCAAAATTCGAGTTAAAACATTCGGGGCTAGATTAAAATCATTCGGGGCTCGAGCCCTAGCGATGCCCCTACTCACGCCCTCAAGAGAGCAAGCTGTATCCTCGAGTGAAAGTGGAGATAAACTAAATTAGAAGTTTTTAGAATTGCGTATAAAGGCAGCTTGTCCAGCTATAGACAGACTCTAAAAGCTGCTCGGGCCGAGCATCTGAGCAAACTGATAGAAATAAACCAAAACAATCCCAGATTCTAATTTAGTACAGTGGCTACAGTAACAAAACATCAGATATCTGAAAAGAGTACTCCATCACAGTTTATTAGTGAGGACCTCATGAATTTCTTCACCGAAAAAATTGATAGTATCAGGAACATAATGGATGTTGAACCTTTGACACCATCCTGTGATCCAGTCCCGCCTAAAGCTCCACATCTAGAACTACAATGCTTCACAGGTATAGGACAGGAAAAGCTAGATAAACTTATCACCACGGCTAAATCAACGTGTTTGTTAGATCCGATTCCAGCTAGATTGCTGAAATACATACAACTGGAGAGCCTCTTCTCAACATTATTAATTCCTCGCTATATTCAGGTCACGTGCCTAAACCTCTCAAGTTGGCTGTTATTAAGCCTCTTCTTAAGAAACCTAAACTAGACCCTAATAAATTATCAAATTACAGACTGATTTCTAACCTTCCATTTATATCTAAAATATTAGAAAATGTGGTGTCTGCTCAAATATGCTCCTTCTTACCGGAAAACAATATCCTTGGAGAATTTCAGTCAGGTTTCAGGCCCCATCATAGTACAGAAACTGTGCTAGTTAAAATCACAAATGACTTGTTTTTAGCTCCGATTAGTACCGTTTAGTCAAACGCAGTACATGTTGCATGTTTTTTATAA